>NC_041390.1:529279904-529282580 GCF_002162155.2 Triticum dicoccoides | reverse complement strand
GATGAAAAAGAGCCTCCTGGGGGCGAGCCGGCGCTAGATTGGCGCGTGGGGGCAAGCGGGTTCCCAGCCGCTCGCCCCAGGGTCGCCCCGGACGCACATTTTTTTTTAATTTTAAAACATATGAATTCGGCAAAGTTTGGCCAAATTCGAAATAAATTCGGCTAACTTGACATTCATATTAAACATGTTCGGCGTTTACATAAATTATTTTAAAAAATACATCTATGGGGCGAAGAAGTCGCTGAGCACTGTGAAGTCACCGACGTCCTCCTCGTCGTCGGCGGCCTTCTCCTTCTTGATGGAGCGGCAGCCCCTGCTGGACCCCTGCCTGGCGTCTCCAAGGCGGACCGGTGGTGGCGGCGGCGCGTCGTCGTCGTCGCTGTCGTCGAGGACGACGACGCCTCCTTCGTCCCGGCCGCGGCGCTGGGCTTCGAAGCGCTCGAAAGTGGCGATCTGGCGCTGCAACTTTGTCTGTGCCCAGTCGTCGCGCGCCCACTTCAGGGCCGCCTCGTCGTCGAGCTCCTCCTCCTTGATGCCGCCGGCGAGCCCGAAATGTTGGCCTCGAACAGAAGCCACGCCTCGACGACTGGAGCGAGCGGCGGCCGAAGCCGTTGGTCGCCGGGGAAGCGCTCGGCCATCGCTGGAGAGGGAAGGAGGAAAGGGGAGGACGAGGGAGGTAGAGCTCGGCGACGCGGACGGGAAAGGGTAGAGCTCGGCGACGTACTGGGGGAGAGCAGAGCTCGGCAGCGGCTAGTTTGGGCTCGGGATGGTGTGGCCAGCGGCGAGGGGAGGCGTCGCCGCGCCGCCCGTGACGCGCCGGCCCATGAGGAATCAATGAAAGGCTGCCGCCGTTTAGCCTTCCATTGATTCCCCGCGGGAAACCGAGACGCGCCGAGGAAGACGAGGCTGGCCCGTGGCTCTTTCGCGCCAAAACAGTTCGCCCTGGCATCCCCGGGCGCCCCCCAGCGTGTCGGGTTCGGCCTGGATCCGCCGACGTCAGTTTCGGCCTAAACCGGCGAAAAACAGACTATTGAAGACGTGACTGGATCGATTTTTTAATGCCGGCGCGACAAAATGGTCGGAGGAGGGTCACTGATGGGGGCGTGGCTGGAGATCTTACCGGTGACCTCTTCCAATCGCCCAGATCAACACCAACGTGACCGAAATGCCCCCGCCACCCCATTGCTTCTTCCGAGGCGCTATCGCCGCTCCGCTTCCGCTCCCATCCATCTAACTGACGAACACGCAAACATGAGTACAAATTGGAAAACAGTCTACTGTTCGGGAGGGAGGAGAGAAGGAAGAAGCCGCTCCGCCAACGAGCAGTTCCTCACACTTCCGGGAGAAGAGAACCCATCTCGGGCGACGTCTTCTGAGGTACAGTGTGTCCTGTCGCGCCCTCCGTTTCTCCGTCGTTTTTGGCGATCCTTCTGTGAAATTTCCCCGCGGCGGGGAACCGCGATCGGCTCGATCAGGGGTGAATCTGGGTGGTGGGCGGGTTGAGGTCGCGGCTCCTAGGGTTTGGGGCGGCTAATCATGCAACTGTTGGCTCTCTGTTCGATCCGTTTCCCCGTGTTGACTTAGTTCAGTTCACATCGTGTTTGCTTATGATTGTCCGTAAGTGTCCAGATGTTCAGAACCTGCTGATATGCTGTGGTGCTAATAGAAACTGCGCGGAGAGCCGCTAGATTTGTAGTAAGAGCAACTTCAATGGGGCGATCCATTTCGTCTGCGGCCGTCCGTTTGGGGCGGCGCGGACAAAAAAGCCGGCCCAACGCGCCGACCCAAACGGACGCGCGTCCGCTTTCGTCCGCCTGCGGACCCATTCCCGGCCAATTTTTAGCCTGATTTGCGTCGGCGCGGACACAAGACGGACACGCGCGTGCTCGCCCTCTTTCCTCACCGGGCCCGCTTGTCGGTGGCACTGTGGATTCACACCCTTCGCCCGCCTGCTACCGCCAGCCATTTTTTCAGTACGTAGATAGTTCTAGCGTACACAGATAAAAGAAAAGGACCACTACTTGTCGCTTTCTGACTCCGACTCGGTAATGTCCTCCTCCGACGTCTGAAGGTAGGCGTCAGCAAGTTGCTCGTCTTCAAAGTCCCAACCCGACGTTTCTCGTAGCTTCAGTTTCAATTGAGCTGCCTGCTTCCGCGAATGCTTGTCCTCCCGATAGGCGGCTCGCTCCCTCCTCCTCGCGTCCCTCTTCGATCTCAATTGCTTGTAGAACTGACGCTCGTCGACGATGTCCTGCGGGAAGCCTCCGCGCCACACCACCAAGGCTTCCACGTCTTTCTCTGCGATGGCGAGGCGATGCTGTCGCCTCCGGTGGACACGACGATCCTCGTCGGTGAAAAGCCGCGGGAGAGGCGCCAGATCCTGCGCCCGCTGGCTCGACACGTTGGGAAAATTCATATCCCGACGAGGCCTCAGGAGGCGCCACGCCGCCGAGTCGTGCGCGCGGGCCGGCTCCTCTACGGTGTTGAAGGTGCCGAGGACGAGACGTTTCTCGCAAAACCAGATCTCGGAGGAGAATGCGCCGGAGCGGCGCTCGCGGACTCCGCGAAAATCCGAAGCGCCCAGGCGGCGGATCGACATGGTGGCGCAGAGGCGGCGAGAGTGGGGGGCGGACAGAGTGTGGAGGGAGCGCCTTCTTTATAATGAGCGCCGGCCGC
>NC_041390.1:529242760-529279719 GCF_002162155.2 Triticum dicoccoides | reverse complement strand
CGGCATGATCTTAAACGCGCGCGGTCATGAAATGGGTCGGCCCGTTGGGCGCACTGCTGACCCAAAACTAAAAGAGGGCGGACGGCCGACCCAAACGGACAAAAAGCGGACAAAAATGCCGTCCGTTTGGGTCGGCCCGTTGGAGTTGCTCTAATTGCTGTTGTGCTTAATTAGCAGCTGCTATTACTCGTGGACTGGCGTAGGAAGTGCTAGCTGTGCCTGTCTCTTTATCTGATGTGCTAGTCGTTTCGGCGGGAGCGCGGTTGCTGATGGTGGGCAGTGTTTGTTCTGTTTACAGGTTTGTGACGCTTCTCTCCTAGGCGAGGATCGATGTGCAGTTATGGCGGTGGCGACGTCGATGACTGGTATGATGATTCTGATACGGATGACCACGCCGAAGACACGGGCGATGACAGGCACCATGAGCAAGGAGCAAAGAACTCCGATTTAGACCTGGATGATGAAGATCGGACCTTTTTGGTATGTCCATCAGTTGTTTTGTATTGTCGTGTCATCACGGTTGGAACTAAGCCTATGCAAGATTGGTTTAAATGCACTTCGTATTGGGTTAGCAGAAGTTTGAACATTACTATTCCAATGATGACTAGAACTGCAAGTGTGGACACTTGAATGCTGCTGTTAGGATTCAATTATGTAGCTCTGTTTGTAATGTACTAACTACTAGGCATGAATCAGTTATATGACCATATGATTGGCTTGATTGGGGCACTGATTCTTCATTCTCTTGTTTTGAGAGGGGTGAATGAAGTGGCAGAAATTTTATGCTTGGGAGCCTGATACATTTGTTTCTGGTTTAGAGGGTTGTCTGGATCTATGAAGCTTGTCCCCTTACCAGTTGCACAATGTCATTTGTTTTGTACTGTTCATTGCCCTGTCTTTTTGCCATCTACATAGATATCTGTTGCAAGTCTCTCTTCTAATGGTATCTGCTTGCCATGCTATGTAAAATGTTTCTATTGTTCCGTCTATTCTGTCTTCCATTTCTAAACCACTCTGGGTTTGTTGTAATTCTGGTCATAGGATAAAGAAGCAGTTATTTGTCTTGCTCAGCTGTTAAGTTTATGGACCAATCTTGAACTTGAACAACAAGAGTGTAAATATGATTTTGTTGCTAATCCACCATTGTGTTAATTACATAAACCAAGCTGTGATGCTCTAAATAGTTATTCCTTCTTCTCTGTTTAGAGTCAGTTTCCAGATACTTGGGGGGCAGCGCCCACAAGAAAAGAAAAAGACATCCAAGGAATACAATGGAAGAGGCTGGATATCACACGTGAACAGTACAGACAGACCAGGTTGCAGCAGTACAAAAACTACGAGAGCATTCCTAATTCTGGAGAAGAAGCAGCCGAGGTGTGTCTGTAGAAAGTTCAAGAGCTTATGCAAAGTTTTCTGTCTAGATGTTTCTAACAGCTGATACATGTCTTAAAACAGGAATGCAAACAGACTGAGAAAGACGGAATGTATTACGAATTCAGAAAAAATACTAGATCTGTAAAATCAACTATACTACATTTCCAGGTGTGTTTTTTATTCTGTCTCTGAAATGCTTGCTTAAAAATTGCATAGATGATGAAATGCATCCATACGTGAAAGAAGAGATGGAGGTAGTCTTGAACATCAGGACTGAGGCTGGTTCTTGTATCTTTTGGATTAATTATAATTTACATGGAAGTTTGAAGAAACTTTTACCGTATGAATTTAATTTGTTCAGGGATCTCTGCAAGTCCTGATTATGTGTCTCTGTGTAATCTCTTGTGAATAAGTGCTGTTGCTGTGTTTCAGCTAACCATTTGCATTTGGTATCAGATTCTTCATTGATACCCTTCCTATTTTTGAACCGATTTGATCTGCGCTGTCAAGAGCATCAAACAATTGACTTGAATTGTGCCTGCAGCTGAGAAATTTAGTATGGGCCACATCCAAGCATGATGTCTACCTGATGTATCATTACTCAGTCCTTCACTGGTCTGCATTGAGTGGTGTGGATACTGAACTTATGAACGTCCGTGGTCATGTGGCACCAAAGGAGGTACTATATACCTGATTGCAATTTATTATCTGTCTCCATTTTTCACATCCTCTATAGGCTACAGCTTATCTTGTTATTCTTCTTCTATTGATGGTTATGGATCTCTTATTACAGAAGCACCCAGGAAGTCTATTAGAGGGGTTTTCTCAGACTAAGGTTAGTACCATGGCAGTGAAGGACAATTTGCTGGTAGCTGGTGGATTTCAAGGGGAGCTAATCTGCAAGGTATGTTCCCCAATTTGACCCAAACCTTCTGAATCAAATCCATATTGTGCTATCTTTTGGCATGGTGATTGACAGTTTGACTCGAATCCTTTGGAATCAAAATGCAATGTTGTCGTGCATGTACTCAAATTGCTTAATATGTTTATTAACTCTGAGTGTTGATCTAATGTTGATGTGGAATGCAGCACCTTGATCGAGAGGGGATAAGCTTTTGTTGTCGAACATCACATGATGATAATGCTATGACTAATGCAATTGAGATATTCAATACTTCTAGGTAATGTCATGTCCCCGTTATTAATGATGCGGCCTCATTGGGTGTATGTTCATGCCAGTTCTGTTTTTTCCCCTAGTGGCGCTGTTCATTTCATGGCATCGAGTAATGACAACGGTGTAAGAGACTATGACATGGAGAGATTCCAGTTGTGCAATCACTTTCAGTTTGATTGTCCAGTGAATGTAAGTCCCTTTGGTTATTTCTTTTAGTTCTTTTATTTGTTTTGGAAAGCTGGAACATTCTTTTTTGGGTACATGGTGTTGTGATCTCGTCGCATTGCTTCCGTCAACATGCTTCTTTACAATCATCTTGATATGTCATATGTCATGTGGGGCTTACTTTTGGTACCCTGTTGTTCACCAATCTAATAAAATTAGACAAGAATTTGTGATGTCAAGTGCAAAACAGGAGTATCAAACTTTAAGTTGGCAGTGTTAAAAAAAAGGAATAAAAATCTGTTTCCAGAGCTGACAGCACTATGCAGTTATGTACAGTACTTCTGTTTTCTGGATCTAGGGCTTAACGAGAACTGAGAATTATGGTGCCTCATCTGCAGCAATTGGCATCCTTGAGGGCTAGTCTTTCACATGCCCCTCATTTCGGGTGGCTGCCTTTTCGACATAGTATTCATAGTAAACGGAGACCAATACCAGTATCGGAATCAGTGAATGCTCTAAGTGCACTTGTTGGTTTACTCTGGCCTGACTATTATTTTGTTAATGCAGCATACATCGCTGAGTCCCGACAGAAAGCTTGTTCTCGCCGTGGGGGACCATCCTGATGGTTTACTTGTTGATGCGAATTCAGGAGAGGTATACTACTAGCCCATGCCAACCCATACATCAAAGATCCCATGTTAGCCAAACTCTGATTTATTTTTCGAATTGAATAGCTGACGTGTAATTAAGTGAGAGCACCATTTCTTATTCTGGATGCAGACGCTTCATTCCATGAAAGGCCATCACGACTACTCTTTCGCATCGGCCTGGAGCCCTGATGGACGAACATTCGCTACCGGGAACCAAGACAAGACATGCCGAGTCTGGGACATTAGAAACCTGTCGAAAGCCGTCCATGTACTGAAGGGCAACCTTGGGGCCATTAGGTCGATCCGCTTCACTTCTGACGGGCAGTTCCTGGCGATGGCGGAACATGCGGACTTCGTCCAGATCTTCGACGCCCGGAGCGACTACACCAAAAGGCAAGAGCTGGACTTCTTTGGCGAGATATCTGGGATCTCCTTCAGCCCGGATATGGACGCTCTTTTCGTCGGTGTGTGGGATAGAACATATGGCAGCCTCCTCCAGTATGGTCGTTTACATAATAACAACTAGTGCGTGAACCATATGGTGCTGTTCCCCCGCATGTATTTCCCAGAAGTCTTGAACACAACTTGTCTGTGTGTGACTCATTTCTCAGCTGTATATAAATAAATATGCATGTGTGCTTCATTGCTCTCCGGAACTTGGCACTGAGGTGCTTTCATGGCTGAAATCTGCCGCTGCCTCACCTCAGCAGAGTGCCAGAGTGTGAATTTCCCATCTTGGTGGGCGGCCGCCACGCTTGCGGCTCAGCCTCTCTGATCACGCTCACTATCTGGAGTCTGGAAGAAGCAGAATGATTGCAAAACTGTTACAACACTGCACAGAGGATTCCAAATGAAACACGATTACAACCGGTCATCCCTTCTTTAAGAGCATGGTTAATAGTACAACCAGCTGATGGCTATATGATAGTGCCATGTCTTCTGTAGCCAACCTTGTAGCTGGCAAGTACAATAATAAGATATAAAGATGTGCTACTTTATTAATACACGGTCCACCTCTTGTTCTCACATAGTGTCAAACGAGCACGTACTGCAGTTGGCTCTTATTCTATAGCCAGTTTCTCTTCTCTCTCCTCTTCTGTCTCCTTCATGTCGGTAGAAAAAAAATATTTTAACCCATATATCCTGCTTACATAAGCTTATTGTACATGCTCTAAATATGACACAAATAACACAATCCGGTCTTGAGAGAAGCTCAGGATGCCGTCCCCGACCATAACTTTGCCGAAGATGGGCAAGGGGAAGAGTGCCTCCCTTGATTGAAGTTGGATATGGCAACTAACGGGATCGGTGCTAGGCATCAACCCTAGCTAATGTAGTGGCATACCGAAGACTTCTATTGAGTTGATCTTCAACCGCCGTAGCTGATGTTGATATGGTGGCCAATGGGCGAAGGAAGACCAAGCATCCAAGCGAGCTTTATATCCCACAGAGCACTAGATACGAGTGTGATGGCCATAGATCTACCACCTTCTCTCCATCAGTGCCCACAGCAGTGAAGAAAGTGGGTAAAGAATAGTCCTATCTAACGGTCTGCCAAGCTTATTAGAGAACCTCATGTCGGATCCACCTCCAACAGCGGCAACATGACTACGGGAGAGGGGGCCGGGATAGAGGAAGAGTCCGGAGAGTCCGATGGCGGCTAGGGTTTGAGCCACTTGTGTCGCCACACAAGAGCGACGTAAGGTGAATGTTTTCCTCCCTCGCTTTTAGATGCTTGCAGTGGCCACTCTGTGACATATCGAACTGGGTGGAGGCTCCCTAGCTAGTTGGTTGGCCAACCGTTTTTATTACTTTTTAAGCAAGGAAAAAGTTAAAAAAACCTGTAAAGAAAAGGTTTTAATCTGTGTCATAGATATGCCTCAAAAATTGTAAACTTTTCATGAATGTACAAAAGCATACCTCAAATAAAAAACATGTTATGATGAGAAAAAAAACTACTCCCTCCTTAAAGAAATATAAAAACATTTAAATCACTATTTTAATGATCTAAACGCTCTTATATTTCTTCACTGACCAGCAGGAACATTGACTACATATAAATTGGAATACCGTTTAGTTCCAACCACGAGCGACACAGCGTGACCCTGTTCGCTCAGGGAGCAACCAAAAATGCTAAGCTAACCACAATAGCAACCCCCAAGAAACGACTGCCCACCGCTCTACAGCCAGCGTTGTTGCTATCCGTGTAGTCACTGGCGGTGCCGGCGCCGGTGCTGGCACTAGCGGCGACCGGCCCCTGCGAGACCGAGAAGGCTGGCCCAGTGGGTGCCGGTGCGAGGGCGCCTTCCTTTGGCGGTGGCGACGGCGGGTGGGCGAGAGCGGGCGGCAGGCCGTGGCCGTGGGCTACCTTGATCTGGAAGCGCATGCCCTGCTGACACTGCACGCCGCCGTCGGCTTCCGAGAAGAAGTAGTTGGTGCCCTCGTAGAGGAGAGGGACAGAGATGGCGTCTGTCTCCTCGAGGCCGCTTACGCCGCCGCTGTAGATGTAGGTCTCCAGCCCGTCGTCCTCGCTGGGATCGCAGAGGGAGTAGGTGGTGGAGTTCGAGGTGACCACCACCGACGAGTTATCGTTCGTCTTGAATACTGGTAGTAAGAAGAAAGGTAGCTGATGAGCATGGGTTTGGTTTAGTTGAGTATAACTGGCTCATGGTTAAGCTGTACGATGCAAAGAAAAATATAGCTACACAAATCAGTGATTAAGTGAACTACTACTAGTACATGACACTGGATGATCACTTAATTGCTGATGCTAGAGAAATATTTAAACTCTGTTTCAACTTTTTTAAAAGTTTAAGCTCTGTCCTAAGTTAAAACATTTTAAGTTTGATTTGAGGAAGTTCCGTGCCAACATCTGTAACACTAAATTTGTTTTTGTTAGATGATTTTGTGCTTGAGAGGATTGAACTTTGTAATAAATTTGCACTGTGCGGATGACATGGTGCGGAGGCTAAGGGAGGTGCACCTTCCATTATTATTAAATAAAAATGTACTTTACTAGGTGACATACAAAAACCTACCAGTATATTAAAGTCGACGAATGTCAGAATGTAAACAGAGATGTAAATCCACGCTCAGAGGGCAAAACAGAGGTGAAGATCCACTAATTAAACCTGTGTTTCTCAATGTAGTGTAGCATTAAGGCCTCCTTTGGTTTAGAGGAATTTCATAGGAATTCTAGAGAGGATATGATTCTTATAGGATCTTTTCCTTTAGAGCCCTTTGGTTCATAGGAATGGATTCCTATTTCTACATAGGATTGGTTTCTATCCTTCATATTTCATAGGAAAATAAAAAAAAGCCTAGACTCAATGAAAAAATTCCTTTGATGTCAATCAAATGACATCTTGTTTCCTATTCCTACTCATAGAATTTGAGATACATGCCATCTCATTTTCTATAAAATTTCTATTCCTATGATAATCCTATCCTATGAACCAAAAGAGGTCTAAAGTTTCTAGTAGATTAGAATCGGGGCAGCTATTTTAGCCAGAGCGTTGACTTGTGGTGCTATTAGAGATCAGCCGGCACATGCCTTCTTCCACTACAGAAAGATTCTATTTTTCCTTGGTTCTTGGCGCATGAAGCTCGGAAGTTACTGGCTTCCTTCCTGCATAGCTAGATCTGGATCTAAGTTCTGAATTCTTGGCTGCTTCATGTTTCATGGCCTCTGTTACATACTTCTTCAGGACCTGTCCTCCTTTTCTAGGATGAAGCAAGTTTGTACTCGCATATAGTACTGGACTTCTCATTATAATCTGCTTAACTAGCTAAACCGCCAAGACCCAACCATTTTATGACATCTAGAATTATGGATCCCCATTTTCCTCATTATGCATCAGAAGTTCAGAACACTAGCTCGATTGGTTTCTTTCTTTCTCACACTCACTGCACATTGCGCGACAGGAACTGTACCGCGGAAAGAAGCAGAAGCAAATTGAAGTAGCAGTTGGTTTAGGTTGGAACGTACTGAGGTAGTCGCCGAGGTAGAATGTCTCGCCGGCGGCCCAGGAGGAGTAGTTGCCCGACGTGGTGTTGCTCGTCGCGTTGAAGAACCACCCGTCGGCGCCCCCAACCGTGTGGTTCATGTACGCCAGCGGCGCCGGCAAGGCCGACGGCGCATCCTGCGCCGTCGCCGGGCTTGCCAGGACGGCCAGCGCGGCGACTGCGGCTAACGCGGCCGCTGGTAGAAGGCGCGCCATGGAGCCTGAGCTTGGGAGCTAGCTATGGCTTGTCGATGGCCAGCAGAGCTTTTATCTAGTGTCCTGTGCTCTTGTGTTAAGAGTAATCCAAAGTACATATAGAGTACTAGGCCGTGTAGTAGTAGTGTGGACGTGATGGAGCTTGCCGGTTGATTAGTTTAGAGGAATCATAAATGCTCACACTTAAACTTCCACTGTTCCACACACGCTGTCATGTGCATCTTTGAGTAATGTTTGAGTTTGACCCACCGGATGCCACCCGCAGTTACCATTTCTCTGCCACCTATTATAAACAAATAAATAAGGGCGCTACTCTGCGCCGGTCGACCGGCCGAGTCGTTCCGCCGATCCACTTACATCTGTTGGATTCATCCATCCTGAAACATTGGATCTAGCTTATTTGAAACGTTGGGTCATGCAAAACTGAAACCACTGAATCCCATGCAAAACGAGCCCGCTTTGTCGGCCCGCATGGAACGGGTAATGGTTGCCATGCGTCGTAGCTTTTCTCATGACGCCCAACTTCCGCGAATGTCCACTGTCATAGCACACCATGGCTGCCCTGCATCGCGGTTGCAACTTGCTGTTGTCGCCTCGCAGGCACTCCGTCATCCAGCCGCGCGTGCACGAAACGAGTTGCCAGCGCCATGCTCCGATGCTTTGCTCGTCGACTCCTGATACCCCAGCTCCCATGAATATCCCGTCCACTGTTGTAGCTCGGTGCCGCCGCCCTGCATCACCGTTGCAACTGGACGTCGTTGCTTCATGCAAAAAGCTCGTTGTAGCATGGCCTCTCCTTGTCCCAACAAATTGTCTTGCCGGTTGCAGTTTTCCGTCTCACTAGTCCCAGCAAATCATCTCCCCTATCCTAGCAAAAACAATCTCAGCCACAAAAAATCTCGTTGGCTGGTTGCAACAAAAATTCTTGCTGATCCCAGAAAAAATGAACGGCGGTTGCAGCAAAAAAAAATGGCCATCACCGGGTCGTAGCAAAAATTCTCGCCAGTCATTGGTCGTAACAAAAATTCTCGCCGGTCGCAATAAAAATTCTTGCTGGTCCCAGCGAAAATGAACGCTGGTTGCAGCAAAGAAAATGGCCATCACCGGGTCGTAGCAAAAATTCTCGCTGGTCACTGGTTAAAAATAAAATTTCTCGCTGGTCGCAACAAAAATAAACGCCGGTTGCAGCAAAAAAATGGCTTGCAATCATCCGGTCCTAGCAAAAATTCTCGCCGGTCGCTGGCTCAACAAAAATTCTCCCGGGTCTGAGCAAAGTTGATCGTCGGTTGCAGCATAAAAAAGGCTAGCCATCGCCAGGTCGCGGCAAAAATTCTCGTCGGCCGCTTCTCACAAAAAAATTCTCGCCGGTCCCAGCAAAAATGATTGCCAGTTCCAGCAAAAAATGACTTGCCATCAGCGGGTCGTAGCAAAAAATATTATCACCGGTCGCGACAAAAAATCTCATTGATCCCAGCAAAAATAATAGCCGGTTGCAGCAAAAAACATGGCTTGCCATCGCTAGGACACAGCAAAAAATTTCGCTTGTCCAAGCAAAACAACTCGTCGTCGTTCGTAGAAAAAAAGTTTGTCGTCGGTGGTAGCTACAGAAGGTCACACCAGTCCTAGCAAATTTACTCGTCGATTGTAGCAAAAAATGCCTTGCTGTCGCCAGTCGCAGCAAAAAATCACGCCGGTCCCTAAAAAACAACTCGCCAGTTGTAGCTCGATATCAACCGATTAGGGCTCCGACGAACTGTTCATGGCAGGTGCAATGAAAAAATGGAAAGAAGAAATGAGTGGACACGGGTAAGGATAGAGACAAGTGTAGGGAAAAAAGCGGTCTAGCAGCTAAAGAAAAAACTGATCGGGGCCCACCAGTATGTGCGCGTGGGTGCAAGAGGAGCCAGTGGATCAAGGCGGATCGTACGCTGCGCACGCGACCGGCTCAACGCGCAGCCGGTCGTCCGGCAGGGAACGTTTCCCAATAAATAAGTAGTGTTCCTTTTTTTTCAAACTCTTCTTCGTCAACGGAGTTTTCTCCCCTCCTACCATGTTCCTCCATCTATTTTTTTATTTAGCTGTTTTTACCCACCACGTTATATTTAATCACACCTTTCAAATACGCCACTCAATCATATTAATTTGCTTACCTTTTGCAGCACTACATGAACTCTAGCTTAACTAACTTACCTTTTCCAATAACGTGGAATTACGCCATTCGATTTCACACCATATTTCATCACACCTTCATGTATGCCGCTCAATTATATTAATTTACTTACCATGCATAACCTAGACTATGAAATTATTTTGAGATAAAAAATATTTGACCCTGTGGCAACGCACAGACACGTATCTAGTCGATTAAAAAAGGAAGCAACCCATTTAATTAGGTCCGCGGCTCATTCTAGTGTTCATACAAAACTAGAACACCCCATAATCTGTATAAAAATTACCTTGCGTGATCACAAACAAAAATGAACATATGCATAGGACATCGAGGAAAACGTAAATACTACCTCTGTAAACTTTTATAAGACGTTTTAGGTCGACCCAAAATGTCTTATAAAAGTTTACTGAGGGAGTAGGTCACAATGCGGTTCGGAAGGCCACCGAGGTGGGCACAACCCATCAGGGTGCGCCTGGGCCTCCAGGCGCGCCCTGGTGTCTTGTGCTCACCTCGGGCTCCCTCTTCGGCACTTCTTTGGACCACTAGATGTCTTCTGGTTAAAAAAAATCCACAAAAAGTTTCGCTGCGTTTGGACTCAGTTTAGTATTGATTTTTTGCGATGTAAAAAACATGCAAAAAACAGGAACTGACACTTGGCACTATGTCAATAGGTTAGTACCCAAAAAAAATGATATAAAATGACTATAAAATGATTGTAAAACATCAAAGAATGATAATATAACAACATGGAACAATCAATAATTATAGATACGTTGGAGACGTAACATTGCCCTTCTTGGACAAGCCTCCCACTTATGATTAACCCCTCTTGTAAACATCCGCAACTACAAAAGAAGAATTAAGATAAATCTAACCATGGCATGAAACATACAGATCTAAATCAGCCCCTTACGAAGCAATGCATAAACTAGGGTTTAAGCTTCTGCCACTCTAGCAACCCATCATCTACTTATTACTTCCCAATGCCTTCCCCTAGGCCAAAATAATGGTGAAGTGTCATGTAGTCGACATTCACATAACACCACTAGGGGAGAGACAACATACATCTCATCAAAATATCGAATGAATACCAAATTCACATGATTATTTATAACAAGACTTCTCCCATGTCCTCAAGAACAAACGTAACTGCTCATAAAGCATACTCATGTTCATAATCAGAGGAGTAATAATTATCATTAAGGATCTAAACATATGATCTTCCACCGAATAAACCAACTAGCATCAACTACAAGAAGTAATCAACACTACTAGCAACCCACAGGTACCAATCTGAGGATTTGAGATAAAGATCGGATACAAGAGATGAACTAGGGTTTGAGAGGAGATGATGCTGGTGAAGATGTTGATGGAGATTGACCCCCTCTCGATGAGAGGATCATTGGTGATGAGGATGGCTTTGATTTTCCCCTTCGGGAGGGAAGTTTCCCCGGCAGAACAGCTCGCCGGAGCCCTAGATTGGTTCTGCCCAAGTTCCGCCTCGAGACGACGGCGCTTCGTCCCGAAAGTTTCCTCTTGATTTTTTTCCAGGTATAAACCCTTGATACATCTCCAATATATCTATATTTTTTATTGTTCCATACTATTATATTATCTGTTTCGGATGTTTTATATGCATTAATATGTTATTTTAT
The DNA here is from genome assembly GCF_002162155.2 of Triticum dicoccoides. Taxonomy (NCBI): domain Eukaryota; kingdom Viridiplantae; phylum Streptophyta; class Magnoliopsida; order Poales; family Poaceae; genus Triticum; species Triticum dicoccoides. The sequence goes on along the minus strand of NC_041390.1, from coordinate 529,268,311 downwards.
ATTATTTTTAGGACTAACTTATTAACCTAGAGCCCAATGCCAGTTTATGTTTTCCCCTTGTTTTTGAGCTTCGCAGAAAAGGAATACCAAACGGAGTCTAAACGGAATAAAACCTTCGAGATGATTTTTCTTGGACCAGAAGACACCCCAGAGACTTGAAGATCAAGTCAGAAGAGCCACGTGGCGGCGACAAGGTGGGAGGGCGCGCCTAGGGGGGTAGGGCGCGCCCCTGCCTCGTGGGCCCCTCGTGACTTCCCTGACCTAATTTTGCCTCCTATATATTCACATATATTCCCAAACCACCAGAAGCATCCACGAAAACACTTTTCCACCACCGCAACCTTCTGTTCCCGTGAGATCCCATCTTGGGGCCTTTTCCGGCATCCTGCCGGAGGGGGATTCGATCACGGAGGGCATCTACATCAACTCTATTGCGCTTCCGATGAAGCGTGAGTAGTTTACCTCAGACCTACAGGTCCATAGCTAGTAGCTACATGGCTTCTTCTCTCTCTTGATTCTCAATACCATGTTCTCCTTGATGTTCTTGGAGATATATCCGATGTAATCTTCTTTTGTGACGTGTTTGTCGAGATTCGATGAATTGTGGATTTATGATCAGCTTATCTATGAATTTTATTTGAATCTTCTCTGAATTCTTTTATGCATGATTTGATATCTTTGTAATTCTCTTTGAACTATCGATTTAGTTTGGCCAACTAGATTGGGTTTTCTTGCAACGGGAGAAGTGCTTAGCTTTGAGTTCAATCTTGCGGTGTCCTCTCCTAGTGACAGTAGGGGCAGCGAGGCACGTATTGTATTGTTGCAATCGAGGATAAAAAGATGGGGTTTACACAAGGTTGGAAAAAGCGGTAGGCGTAAGCGAGGCGGTTGTCCTTCACCTAGTGCCTAGGCGGTGCTTAAACGCTCTAGGCATAGCCTAGGCGATTATATAATTTTTACTATTAGGGTGTATATGTGGTTATTATATGTGTATTATATTAATTTAGGGCATATAAGTACGTTAATGATCAGCTATTACGATTGGAATATGGCCCTTTTGGCATATCAGTGCAATATGGCATGATTTCTCGCTTGGGTAGACAATTTCTTAGTTGCTCTGCCTAGACTTCTGCTTATGCCCTAGGCGAGGCGTTGGGCCATTGCCTAGCGCCTAGGCGTGCCTAAGCGCCTCCTAGGCACTGCCTTTTCCAACAGAGGGTTTACATCATATTGCTTGAGTTTATTCCTCTACATCATGTCATCTTACTTAAAGCGTCACTCTGTTCTTCATGAACTTAATACTCTAGATGCAGGCAGGAGTCGGGCGATGCGTGGAGTAATAGTAGTAGATGCAGGTAGGAGTCGGTTTACTTGAAACGGACGTGATGCCTATATTTCATAATCATTGCCTTGGATATCGTCATAACTTTGTGCTTTTCTATCAATTGCTCGACAGTAATTTGTCCACCCACCATATTATTTGCTATCTTGAGAGAAGCCTCTAGTAAAACCTATGGCCCCCGAGTCTATTTTCCATCATAGAAGTTTCTGATCTACTATTTGCAATCTTTTACTTTCTGATATATAAACCAAAAACCCCCCAAAATATTTACTTTATCTTTTGTTTAGTTTTATCTATCTCTATCAGATCTCACTTATGCATGTGACCATGAAGGGATCGACAACCCCTTTATTGCGTTGGGTGCAAGTGTTTGATCGTTTGTGCAGTGATGACCCACAAGTATAGGGGATCTATCGTAGTCCTTTCGATAAGTAAGAGTGTCGAACCCAACGAGGAGCAGAAGGAAATGATAAGCGGTTTTCAGCAAGGTATTCTCTGCAAGTACTAAAATAAGTGGTAACAGATAGTTTTGTGATAGGATAAATTGTAACGAGCAACAAGTAACAAAAGTAAATAAATTGCAGTAAGGTGGCCCAATCCTTTTGTACCAAAGGACAAGCCGGAACAAACTCTTATAATAGGAAAAGCGCTCCCGAGGACATATGGGAATATCATCAAGCTAGTTTTCATCACGTTCATATGATTCGCGTTCGATACTTTGATAATTTGATATGTGGGTCGACCGGTGCTTGGGTGTTGTTCTTACTTGAACAAGCATCCCACTTATGATTAACCTCTATTGCAAGCATCCGCAACTACAACAAAAGTATTAAGGTAAACCTAACCATAGCATGAAACATATGGATCCAAATCAGCCCCTTACGAAGCAACGCATAAACTAGGGTTTAAGCTTCTGTCACTCTAGCTACCCATCATCTACCTATTACTTCCCAATGCCTTCCTCTAGGCCCAAATACTGGTGAAGTGTTATGTAGTCGACGTTCACATAACACCACTAGAGGCTAGACAACATACATCTTATCAAAATATCAAACGAATACCAAATTCACATGACTACTCATAGGAAGACTTCTCCCTTGTCATCAGGAACGAACGTAATTACTCACAAAGCATATTCATGTTCATAATAAGAGGGGTAATAATATGCATATAGGATCTGAACATATGATCTTCCACCAATTAAACCAACTAGCATCAACTACAAGGAGTAATCAACACTACTAGCAACCTACTAGCACCAATCCCGGACTTTGAGACAAGAATTGGATACAAGAGATGAACTAGGGTTTGGAGATGAGATGGTGCTGGTGAAGATGTTGATGGAGATTGCCCTCTCCCGATGAGAGGAGCGTTGGTGATGACGATGGTGATGATTTCCCCCTCCGGGAGGGAGGTATCCCTGGCAGAACAGCTCGGCCGGAGCTCTAGATTGGATCCACCAAGGTTCCGCCTCGTGGTGGCGGAGTCTCGTCCCGAAAAGTTCCCCCTCATTTTTTTCTCATCGAAAGACCTCATATAGGAGAAGATGGGCATCGGAGAGTCACTAGGGGGCCCACGAGGTAGGGGGGCGTGCCCTGGGGGGGGCGCCCCCCACCCTCGTGAGAAGGGTGTGGGCCCCTTGGCCTTCATCTTTGGCGTGGATTTTTCTTTATTTCTTTTAAGACGTTCCGTGGAGTTTCAAGACTTTTGGAGTTGCGCAGAATAGGTCTATAATATTTGCTCCTTTTCCAGACCAGAATTCCAGCTGTCGGCATTCTCCCTCCTTATGTAAACCTTGTAAAATAAGAGAGAATAGCCATAAGTATTGTGATATAAAGTGAAATAACAGTCCATAATGCGATAAATATCGATATAAAAGCATGATTCAAAATGGACGTATCAACTCCCCCAAGCTTAGACCTCGCTTGTCCTCAAGCGAAAAGCCGATAACAATAAATATGTCCTCATGTTTAGAGGTAGAGGCGTCGATAAAAATAAAATACAGACATGAAGGCATCATGATTATTCTTATAACAGCAACATATATAGATTTTGTCATATGATTACTTATGTTCAAGTGATGATCTATTCACAATGCAAAAGTATAAATCATAAACCTTATTGGACTCCGACAAACTATAATCTCAGTCATTCAAGCAATTGCAATTTATCATAACATCGGAAAGAGTCTATGTCAGAGCTAAAAAGCAAGTCCACATACTCAACTATCATTTAGTCCTCCATAATTGTTAACACTCACGTGATACTTGTGGTTACGGGGTTTTAATCGGACACAGAGAAAGATAGGGGCTTATAGTTTTTCCCCACAACCTTTTACCTCAAGGGTAATGTCAACAATAATGGTTCATGCTCCCCTACATCCAATTAGATATATGTATATATATATCATGTTCTTTCCAACATGTTGAGCTTGCCAAAGGATAAAATGAAAAAGGAAAGGTGAAGATCACCGTGACTCTTGCATAAGGTAGAAGATAATAATAAAGGATAGGACCTTCGCAGAGGGAAGCAGAGGTTGCCATGCGCTTTTATGGTTGGATATATAAAATCTCAATGCGAAAGAACGTCACTTTATATTGCCCCTTGTGATATGAACCTTTATTATGCAGTCCGTCGCTTTTATTACTTCCACATCACAAGATTGTATAAAGCTTATTTCTCCCGCACCAATCAATCATACATATTTAGAGCAATTTTTATTGCTTTGCACCGATGACAACTTACTTGAAGGATCTTACTCAATCCATAGGTAGATATGGTGGACTCTCATGGCAAAACTGGTTTAAGGGTATTTGGAAGCACAAGTAGTATTTCTACTTGGTGCTGAGAATTTGGCTAGCATGAGGCGGAAAGGCAAGCTCAACAAGTTAGAGGAACCATGACAACATACTTTATATCAGATATAAGAAAGACATAACTCATTACGTTGTCTTCCTTGTCCAACATCAACTCTTTAGCATGTCATATTTTAATGAGTGCTCCCGATCATAAAAGATGTCAATGATAATATATCTATATGTGAAAACCTCTCTTTCCTTATTACTTCCTATTAATTGCAACAATGACCAAAGCTATGTCTGCCAATTCCCAACAACTTTTAATCATCATACTCTTTCTATGTGAAGTAATTACTCTCAATAAGATCAATATGAACTTTTTGTTTCTTTTTATTCTTTTTCTCTTTTCTTTTATTCACCCAATCATGGCAAAATAATCAAGCCCTTGACTCAACACTAATCTTTATTATATATAACTCACGGACTCGATTATATAGAGAGATTATAAAGCAAAACTCAAAACTAGATCATGCCATAAACTTTATTCTACTAGATCAAGATACTACTAATAGGATCGAACTAAGAAAAACGGTAAAGGTAGGAGTTGTGATGGTGATACGATACCGGGGTACCTCCCCCAAGCTTGGCAGTTGCCAAGGGGAGTGCCCATACCCAGATACTCAATTCTTCTTTGTTGGAGGAGACGGCGGAGGTGTTGTAGGCTTAGTTGATGGCTTAGGCTTCTCCCTTAATTTGCGTTTGAGGACAGCATTTTGATCCCTCAGATCATCAATTTCCCACTCCAGGTTTAATATCTTTTTGCATAGGTCCTGCTTATTTTCCTGCAAGAGACGAAAAGGGATAAACTTGAACTTGGGTTTCTTTACCCTATCAGGGAGACTTGACTTTTTGAACTCCATGTGCATGTCCCCAGGTTGAGGTAATGGTGCTTCATCTTCATCTGAGCTCGTCTCCTCCTTCCCCTTGGGTTCATAGTCCTCTTCTTCCTCCGTGGTCCATCCATTATGTTCCACATCTCCATAGACCTTTGGATTTGCTAAGTAATCATCCACATAGCTTTCTCCTTACGAATCCTGGGAAGACATGTTTATTTAATCTACAACAGGACAGCTCGAAACAAAGACAGGAGATTTTTGCGTGATACAGAAGTCAAAACCTTCGGGAGAATATATAATGAATTTTTACCGACCAAAATATGTAACGTGCAAGAAAACGGAGTCCGGAAGTCACACGAGGCGCTCACGAGGTAGGGGGCACGCCCTAGGGGGGCGCCCACCACCCTCTTGGGGCCCTCGTGTCCTTCCTGGACTGCTACTTATTTTTCTATTTTTCTAAATATTCCAAAACGGAGAAATATTGCCTTAAAAATTGTTTTGGAGTCGGTTTACTTACCGGACCACATACCTATTCCTTTTCGGAGTCTGAAACGTTCCGGAAAGTATCCCTTATGTATTCCTCCGGGGTTATGGTTTCAATAATATTGGTTTCAACATTTATGGGATTACCTGAGATATAATGTTTAATTCTTTGACCATTTACCACCTTCGGATTTGTGCCCTCGAAGTTGTTGATTTTTATGGCACCGGAACGATAGACCTCCTCGATGACATAGGGGCCTTCCCATTTAGAGAGAAGTTTTCCTGCAAAAATTCTTAAATGAGATTTCTAAAGCAATACATAATCACCTACATTAAACTCACGCTTTTGTATCCTTTTGCCATGCCATCTTTTAACTTTTTCTTTAAACAACTTGGCATTTTCATAAGCTTGGGTTCTCCATTCATCAAGTGAGCTAATATCAAATAACCTCTTCTCATTGGCATGTTTAAAATCATAGTTAAGCTCTTTAATAGCCCAATAAGCCTTATGTTCTAGTTCGAGAGGTAAGTGACATGCTTTTCCATAAACCATTTTATACGGAGACATACCCATAGGATTTTTGTATGCAGTTCTATAAGCCCATAATGCATCATAAAGTTTCTTAGACCAATTCTTTCTAGACCTATTAACAGTCTTTTGCAAAATTAATTTGAGCTCTCTATTGCTCAATTCTACTTGACCACTAGACTGTGGGTGATAAGGAGATGCAATTCTACGATTAACATCATATTTAGCAAGCATTTTACGGAAGGCACCATGAATAAAGTGTGAACCACCATCAGTCATTAAATATCTAGGGACTCCAAACCTCGGAAAAATAACTTCCTTAAGCATTTTAATAGAAGTGTTATGATCAACACTACTAGTTGGAATAGCTTCTACCCACTTAGTGACGTAATCAACAGCAACTAAAATATGTGTGTATCCATTAGAGGCAGGAAAAGGTCCCATATAATCAAAGCCCCAAACATCAAACAGTTCAATAAAAAGTGAATAATTCATAGGCATTTCTTGACGTCTACTAATATTACCAATTCTTTGACATTCATCACAAGACAAGACAAACTTACGAGCATCCTTGAAGAGAGTAGACCAATAAAAACCAGATTACAATACCTTATGTGCAGTTCTATCTCCAGCGTGGTGTCCTCCATAAGATTCGGAATGACACTTGCGTAGGATCTGTTCCTGTTCATGCTTAGGTACACAACGTCTAATAACACCATCTACTCCTTCTTTATAAAGATGTGGTCATCCCAAAAGTAATGTCTTAAATCATAGAAAAACTTTTTCTTTTGTTGGTATGTGAAGCTAGGTGGTATAAACTTAACAACAATATAATTAGCATAATTAGCATACCATGGAGTACTACGAGAAGTACTTATAACATTTAATTGTTCATCAGGAAAGTCATCATTAATAGGTAGTGGGTCATCAAGAATATTTTCTAACCTAGACAGGTTGTCTGCAACGGGGTTCTTAGCTCCTTTTCTATCAACAATATGCAAATCAAATTCTTGTAGCAAGAGAACCCATCTAATAAGTCTAGGTTTAGCATCTTTCTTTTCCATAAGATATTTAATAGCAGCATGATCAGTTTGAATAGTTACTTTAGAATCAACAGTATAAGATCTGAACTTATCACAAGCAAATACAACTGCTAAAAGCTCTTTTTCAGTAGTAGCATAATTTCTCTGAGCATTGTCTAGAGTCTTACTAGCATAATGAATAACATTTAATTTCTTATCAACTCTTTACCCTAGAACAGCACCTACAGCATAATCACTAGCATCACACATAATTTCAAAGGGTAAATTCCAATCAGGTGGCTGAACAATAGGTGCAGAGACTAATGCTTTCTTAAGTATTTCAAATGCTTCTACACAATCATCATCAAAGACAAATGGTATATCTTTTTGCAATAAATTAGTCAGAGGCCAAGAAATTTTTGAGAAGTCCTTAATGAACCTCCTATAAAATCCGGCGTGACCAAGGAAACTTCTTATACCTTTGATGTCCTTGGGACATGGCATCTTTTCAATAGCATCAACCTTGGCTTTATCAACTTCAATACCTCTTTCGAAAACTTTATGCCCCAAGACAATACCTTCATTAACCATAAAGTGGCACTTTTCCCAATTCAAGACAAGATTAGTTTCTTCACATCTCTGCAGAACTCGATCAAGATTGCTCAAGCAATCGTCAAAAGAGGAACCATAGACAGAAAAGTAGTCCATGAAAACCTCACAAATCTTTTCACAAAAGTCAGATAATATAGCCATCATGCATCTTTGAAAGGTAGCAGGTGCATTACATAAACCAAAAGGCATACGTCTATAAGAAAAAGTACCAAAAGGGCATGTAAAAGTAGTCTTTGATTGATCTTTAGCCGACACAGGTATGAGAGAAACCAGAATAACCATCTAGAAAGCAATAGTGTGTATGTTTGCATAATCTTTCTAGCATTTGATCAATAAAAGGTAAGGGGTAATGGTGTTTCTTAGTAGCTTTATTTAATTTGCGGAAATCAATTACCATCCTATAACCTGTGATAATTCTTTGTGGAATCAATTCATCTTTATCATTAGGCACAACAGTAATATCTCCCTTCTTAGGGACACAATGGACATGACTTACCCACTCACTATCAGCAACAGGATAGATTCTACCTGCCTCCAGAAGCTTGAGTATTTCTTTTCTTACCACTTCTTTCATTTTAGGATTCAGACGTCGTTGAGGATCACGAACTGGTTTGGCATCTGCTTCCAAATTTATTTTATGTTGACATAAAGTGGGACTAATGCCCTTAAGATCATCAAGAGTATATCCAATAGCAGCACGATGCTTCTTCAGAGTTTTCAATAATCTTTCTTCTTCATGCTTCGAAAGGTTAGCACTAATAATAATAGGATATATCTTCTTTTCATTGAGATAAGCATATTTAAGATTATCAGGCAAAGGTTTAAGATCAAACACGGGATCACCCTTGGGTGGAGGAGGATCCCCTAAAATTTCAACAGGCAAATTGTGTTTTAGAATAGGTTCCTGTTTAAAGAATACTTCATCTATTTCCCTTCTTTCATTCATGAACATATCATTTTCATGGTCTAGCAAATAGTGTTCTAAAGGATCACTAGGAGGTACGGCAATAGAAGCAAGACCAATAATTTCATCCTTACTAGGCAATTCTTCCTCACGATGTTGTTTACTAAATTTAGAGAAATTAAACTCATGAACCATATCATCGAAACCATCAGTAACAATATTCTTAGTGCAGTCTATGGTGGCATTGATAGTATTTAAGAAGGGTCTACCAAATATAATTGGACAAAAGCTATCTCGTGGAGAAGTAAGAACAAGAAAATCAGCAGGATATTTAGTTTTCCCACACAAGACTTCAACATCTCTAACAATTCCAATTGGTGCAATAGTATCTCTATTAGCAAGTTTAATAGTAACATCAATATCTTCTAACTCAACAGGTGCAATTTCATTCTTAATTTCTTTGTATAAGTCATGAGGTATAACACTAGCACTAGCACCCATATCACATAAACCATGATAACAATGATCTCCTATTTTAACAGAAATAACAGGCACGCCTACCACAGGTCTATGTTTATTCTTATCATAAGGTTTAGCAATTCTAGCAGTTTCACCTTCGAACTGAATAACATGCCCATCAATATTATCAGACAAGAGATCTTTAACAATAGCAATATTAGGTTCTACTTTAGCTTGCTCAGGAGGTGTATAAGTTCTAATATTGCTTTTATGAACAACAGTTGAAGCTTTAGCATGATCCTTTATTCTAATAGGGAAAGGTAGTTTCTCAATATAAGAAGTAGGAACAATAGGATCATTATAAGTGACAGTCTTTTCTTCAACTTTAATAGGTGCAGCTACTTTTACTTCTATGGGAGGATGATATTTAAACCACTTCTCCTTAGGGAGGTCAACATAAGTAGCAAAAGATTCACAGAAAGAAGCTACTATCTCAGAGTCAAGTCCATATTTAGTGCTAAACTTATGGAAAATATCGGTATCCATAAAAGATTTAACACAATCAAACTTAGGTGTCATACCTGACTCCTTACCTTCGTCGAGGTCCCAATCTTCAGAGTTGTGTTTAATTCTATCCAATAAATTCCATCTGAATTCAATAGTCTTCATCATAAAAGAGCCAGCACAAGAAGTATCGAGCATGTTGCGATTGTTTTCAGAAAGCCGAGCATAAAAACTTTGCATAATTATTTCTCTTGAGATCTCATGATTGGGGCATGAATATAACATTGATTTAAGCCTCCCCCAAGCTTGAGCGATGCTTTCTCCTTCGCGAGGATAGAAATTATATATATAATTGTGATCACGATGTACAAGATGCATAGGGTAATACTTTTGATGAAATTCCAGCTTCAATCTTTTATAGTCCCATGATCTCATATCATCACATAGCCTATACCATACCAATGCGTCTCCCTTCAAAGATAAAGGGAAGACCTTCTTCTTAGCAACATTATTGGGTATACCTGCAAGATTAAATAATCCACAAACTTCATCCACATATATTAAGTGCTCATCAGGATGCTTTGTTCCATCTCCTGTAAAAGGATTAGCTAGCAGTTTTTCCATCATAGCCACAGGAAATCCAAAAGGAGTTTCATTTTCAAATGGTTCAGTAGGTTGAGGAGCAACTCTTTGCTCTACTGGATGGGGTGAAGATACCCCAAACAAGCCCCTCAGAGAATTACTTTCCATAGTAACAAGTGACAGTAAATTTCAGCACACTATATAAATTTTTCCTTACCAAATTCCACCTACCAAAGGTGCTTCACTCCCTGGCAACGGCGCCAGAAAAGAGTCTCGATGACCCACAAGTATGGGGGATCTATCTTAGTCCTTTCGATAAGTAAGAGTGTACCAAACCCAACGAGGAGCATAAGGAAATGATAAGCGGTTTTCAGCAAGGTATTCTCTACAAGTACTGAAATAAGTGGTAACGGATAGTTTTGTGATAGGATAAATTGTAACGAGAAACAAGTAACAAAAGTAAATAAATTGCAGCAAGGTGGCCCAATCCTTTTGTAGCAAAGGACAAGCCGGAACAAACTCTTATAATAGGAAAAGCGCTCCCGAGGACATATGGGAATATCGTCAAGCTAGTTTTCATCATGTTCATATGATTCGCGTTTGATACTTTGATAATTTGATATGTGGGTGGACCGGTGCTTGGGTGCTGTTCTTACTTGAACAAGCATCCCACTTATGATTAACCTCTATTGCAAGCATCCGCAACTACAACAAAAGTATTAAGGTAAACCTAACCATAGCATGACATATGGATCCAAATCAGCCCCTTACGAAGCAACGCATAAACTAGGGTTTAAGCTTCTGTCACTCTAGCAACCCATCATCTACTTATTACTTCCCAATGCCTTCCTCTAGGCCCAAATAATGGTGAAGTGTTATGTAGTCGATGTTCACATAACACCACTAGAGGCTAGACAACATACATCTTATCAAAATATCAAACGAATACCAAATTCACATGACTACTCATAGCAAGACTTCTCCCTTGTCCTCAGGAATGAACGTAATTACTCACAAAGCATATTCATGTTCATAATCAGAGGGGTAATAATATGCATATAGTATCTGAACATATGATCTTCCACCAATTAAACCAACTAGCATCAACTACAAGGAGTAATCAACACTACTAGCAACCTACTAGCACCAATCCCGGACTTTGAGACAAGAATTGGATACAAGAGATGAACTAGGGTTTGGAGATGAGATGGTGCTGGTGAAGATGTTGATGGAGATTGCCCTCTCCCGATGAGAGGAGCGTTGGTGATGACGATGGTGATGATTTCCCCCTCCGGGAGGGAAGTATCCCCGGAGAACAGCTCTGCCGGAGCTCTAGATTGGATCCGCCAAGGTTCCGCCTCGTGGCGGCGGAGTCTCGTCCCGAAAAGTTCCCCCTCATTTTTTTCTCATCGAAAGACCTCATATAGGAGAAGATGGGCATCGGAGAGTCACCAGGGGCCCACGAGGTAGGGGGGCGCGCCCTAGGGGGGGTGCCCCCCACCCTCGTGAGAAGGATGTGGGCCCCCTGGCCTTCATCTTTGGCGTGGATTTTTCTTTATTTCTTTTAAGATGTTCCGTGGAGTTTCAAGACTTTTGGAGTTGCGCAGAATAGGTCTATAATATTTGCTCCTTTTCCAAACCAGAATTCCAGCTACCGGCATTCTCCCTCCTTATGTAAACCTTGTAAAATAAGAGAGAATAGCCATAAGTATTGTGATATAAAGTGAAATAACAGTCCATAATGCGATAAATATCGATATAAAAGCATGATGCAAAATGGAAGTATCATGCAGGTATTGGTGATTTGTGCGTTGTCTCCTACTGGATTGATACCTTGCTTCTCTAACTGAGGGAAATACTTATCTCTACTTTGCTGCATCACCCTTTCCTCTTCAAGGGAAAAACCAGTGCAAGCTCAAGAAGTAGCAGGAAGAATTTCTGGCGCCGTTGCCGGGGAGATCTACGCCAAGTCAAGACATACCAAGTACCCATCATAAAACTCTCATCTCTTGCATTACATTATTCGCCATTTGCCTCTTATTTTCCTCTCCCCCACTTCTAAAATGATTTTCAAAAAGATTTGCCCTTTTCTTCGCCCCTCTTCCGTTCGTCTTCTTTGTTGCTTTTTGTTTGCTCATGTGTTAGACTGCTTGCTTTGTCACGATGGCTCAAGAGAATACCAAATTGTGTGACTTTTCCAATACTAATAACAACGATTTTATCAGTACTCCGATTGCTCCCACCACTAGTGCGGAATCTTATGAAATTAATGCCGCTTTGTTGAATCTTGTTATGAAAGATCAATTTTCTGGCCTTCCTAGTGAAGATGTCACATTCCATCTTAATAATTTCGCTGAGTTGTGTGATATGCAAAAGAAGAAAGATGTGGATATTGATATTGTTAAATTGAAGCTATTTCCGTTCTCACTTCGAGATCATGCTAAAACTTGGTTTTCATCTTTTCCTAAAAATGGTATTGTTTCATGGAATAAGTGTAAAGATGCTTTTATTTCCAAGTATTATCCTCCCGCTAAGATCGTCTCCCTTAGGAACCATATTATGTATTTCAAGCAACTTGATCATGAGCATGTTGCACAACCTTGGGAGAGGATGAAATTGATGATATGAAATTGCCCTACTCATGGTTTGAATTTGTGGATGATTATACAAAAAAATTATGCCAGATTGAATTTTGCTTCTAGAAATCTTTTAGATTCGGACGCGGGAGATACTTTGATGGAAATTACTCTTTTATAAGCTACTAAACTCCTAGATAATATTATGGTTAATTATTCTCAATGGCATACCGAAAGATCTTCCACTAGTAAAAAGGTGCATGTGATTGAAGATATTAATGTTTTGAGTGGAAAGATGGATGAACTTATGAAATTATTTGCTAGCAAGAGTGCTTCTATTGATCCTAATGATATGCCTTTGTCTACTTTTATTGAAAATAATAATGAATCTATGGATGTGAATTTTGTTGGTAGGAACAATTTTGGTAATAATGCGTATAGAGGTAATTTTAATCCTATGCTGTTTCCTAGTAATTCCTCTAATAATTATGGTAATTCCTACAACAATTCTTATGAAAATTATAATAAGATGCCCTCTGATTTTGAGAATAGTGTTAAAGAATTTATGAGTTCACAAAAGAATTTCAATGCTTTGGTTGAAGAAAAATTACTTAAGATTGATGATTTGGCTAGGAACGTGGATATAATTTCTGTTGATGTTGATTCTTTGAAAATTAGATCTATTCCACCAAAGCATGATATCAATGAATCTCTAAAGTCTATGAGAATCTCCATTGATGGGTGCAAAGAAAGAAATGCTAAGATGCGTGCTAAACGAGATTGGTTTGTAAAAGCATGTTCTTCTAGTTTTTGTGAAAATAAGGATGAAGATCTTAAAGTGATTGATGTGACTCCTATTGAATCTTTGTTTTCCAATATAAATCTTGATAAAGATGGGACTGGAGATGAGTCAACTTTAGTTAAAAGGCGTCCCAATGATTCGGAGTTTTTAGATCTTGACGCAAAAATTGATAAAAGTGAGATTGGTGAGGTCAAAATTTTAAGTAGCGATGAACCCACTCTTTTGGATTTCAAGGATTTTAATTATTATAATTGTTGTGTAATTGATTTTATTTCCTTGTTGTGATCCATGTTGAATTCTCCTCATGCTTATAATCGAAACAAAGTTGTTACTAAACATATCGCTGGTGCTATGATGCAATCTTTTGAGAAAAGCTTGAATTGGAAGTTTCTATCCCTAGAAACTTTATTATGAGTGGGAACATACTATTAAGATAGAGATTGAATATTATGAGTGCCATGCCTTGTATGATTTGTGTGCTAGCGTTTTCACGATTCCAAAAACTTTATGTGACGTGTTAGGTTTCCGTGAATTTGATGATTGTTCTTTGAATTTGCATCTTGCGGATTCCACTATTAAGAAACCTATGGAAAGGATTAATGATGTTCTTATTGTTGCAAATAGGAATTATATGCTCGTAGATTTCATTGTTCTTGATATAGATTGCAATCCTACATGTCCTATTATTCTTGGTAGACCTTTCCTTAGAACGATTGGTGCAATTATTGATATGAAAGAAGGAAACTTTAGATTTCAATTCCCGTTAAGGAAGGGAATGGAACACTTTCCTATAAAGAAAATTAAGTTGTCATATGAATCTATTATGAGAGCTACTTATGTATTGCATACCAAAGATGACAATACCTAGATCTATGTGCTTTTATGCCTAGCTAGGGGCGTTAAACAATAGCACTTGTTGGGAGGCAACCCATTTTTATTTTTGAGTTTTTTGATTTGCTACTGTTCTTGAATAAATTACAAATTATTACCTCTATATGAATTGTGTTTTGGTGTTTTAATTAGTGTTTGTACCAAGTAATACCTTTGGGATGGCTTACAGTGATAGTTGTTTTGATCTTGCTGAAAAACAGAAACTTTTGCGCTCAGGAAAACAATTCTAATTTTTAACAAAAGCATGATAAAATACTGATCATTTTTTAACAAGATTAGTAAACAAATTTCCCAGGTTGTCCTAATTTTTCAGAATTTTTGGAGTTACAAAAGTATTCGAGAGTTACAGATTACTACAGACTGTTCTGTTTTTGACAGATTCTGTTTTCTATGTGGTGTTTGCTTATTTTTGATGAATCTATGGGTAGTATCAGGGGGTATGAAGCATGGAAAAGTTGGAATATAGTAGTTATTACACCAATATAAGTAAAAATGAGTTCACAACAGTACCAAAAGTGGTGATTTATTTTCTTATACTAACAGAGATTATGAGATTTTCTATTGAGTTTTGTGTTGTGAAGTTTCAAGTTTTGGGTAAGGATTTGATGGACTATGGAATAAGGAGTGGCAAGAGCCTAAGCTTGGGGATTCTCAAGGCACCCCAAGGTAATATTCAAGGAAAACCAAGAGCCTAAGCTTGGGGATGCCCCGGAAGGCATCCCCTCTTTCGTCTTCGTCTATCGGTAACTTTACTTGAGGCTATATTTTTATTCACCACATGATATGTGTTTTGCTTGGAGCGTCTTGTATGATATGAGTCTTTACTTTTTAGTTTTCCAGAATCATCCTTTCTGTACACACCTTTTGAGAGGGACACACATGAATCGTGATTTATTAAAATACTCTATGTGCTTCACTTATTCTTTTGAGCTAGGCAATTTTGCTCTAGTGCTTCACTTATATCTTTTTAGAGCACGGCGGTGGCTTTATTTTGTAGAAATTATTGAACTCTCATGCTTCAATTATATTATTTTGAGAGTCTTTATAAACAGCATGGTAATTGTTTTTGGTTATGAATTTAGTCCTAATTTGATAGACATCCAAGAGGGATATAATAAAAACTTTAATATAAAGTGCATTGAATACTATGAGAAGTTTGGTTCCTTATGATTGTTTTGAGATATAAAGATGGTGATATTAGAGTCATGCTAGTGAGTAATTGTGAATTGGAGAAATACTTGTGTTAAGGTTTGTGAGTCCCGTAGCATGCACGTATGGTGAACCGTTATGTAACAAAGTTGGAGCATGAGGTATTTTTTTGACTGTCTTCCTTATGAGTGGCGGTCGGGGAGGAGCGATGGTATTTTCCTACCAATCTATCCCCCTAGGAGCATGCTTGTAGTACTTTGTTTCGATGACTAATAAATTTTTGCAATAAGTATTTGAGTTCTTTATGACTAATGTTGATTCCATGGATTATATGCACTCTCACATTTCCACCATTGCTAGCCTCTCTAGTACCCCGCAACTTTCGCCGGTACCATACATCCACCATGTACCTTCCTCAAAACAACCACCATACCTCCTATTATGGCATTTCCATAGCCATTCCGAGATATATTGCCATGCAACTTTCCACCATTCTGTTTATTTGACATGTTCCATCATTGTCATATTGCTTTGCATGATCATGTAGTTGACATCATATTTGTGGCAAAGCTAGCTTTCATAATTCTTTCATACATGTCACTCTTGAGTCATTGCACATCCCGTTACACCGCCGGAGGCATTCACATAGAGTCATATTTTGGTCTAAGTATCGAGTTGTAATTTTTAAGTTGTAAGTAAATAAAAGTGTGAGGAAAAAATAAAAGGGAGGCCAAGAAGCCAAACAAAAAAATGAGAGAAAAAGAGAGAAGGGGCAATGTTGCTATCCTTTCTCCACACTTGTGCTTCAAAGTAGCACCATGATCTTCATGATAGAGAGTCTCCTATGTTGTCACTTTCATATACTAGTGGGCATTTTTCATTATAGAACTTGGCTTGTATATTCCAATGATGGACTTCCTCAAATTGCCCTAGGTCTTCATGAGCAAGCAAGTTGGATGCACACTGTGGGAGTCCTGGATTAGGGGGTCTCCGGACAGCCGGACTATCTCCATTGGCCGGACTGTTAGACTATGAAGATACAAGATTGAAGACTTCGTCTCATGTCCGGATGGGACTCTACTTGGCGTGGAAGGCAAGCTAGGCAATACGTATATGGATATCTCCTCCTTTGTAACTGACCTTGTGTAACCCTAACCCTCTCCGGTGTCTATATAAACCAGAGGGTTTTAGTCCGTAGGACAACAATCACAACATACAATCATACCGTAGGCTACCTTCTAGGGTTTAGCCTCTCTGATCTCGTGGTAGATCTACTCTTGTAACACCCATATCTTCAATATTAATCAAGTAGGACGTAGGGTTTTACCTCCATCAAGAGGGCCCGAACCTGGGTAAAACTTTGTGTCCCTTGCCTCCTGTTACCATCCGGCCTAGACGCACAGTGTCGGGGGACTAATCCACGACCACCCATGGGACCGGCGGACCGAGTCCCTTTCGGTTCGGCGGGGGCGAGGGTCGTACGAAGAGCGGATCGAGGCGAAGCACACGAGCAGTTTACCCAGGTTCGGGCCGCACGGATGCGTAAAACCCTACTCCTGCTTTGTGGTTTGTATTGAGTTCTTGCTCGGGAGCGCGGAGTGCTACAGTACACCCCAGCAGCTAACGAGACCGAGCGTGAGTGTTCTCTTCCCCCCCCCCCTCTACGTTGCGCATGGGCCTCCTTTTATATGCTCAAGGGGTCACCGACAGGTGGCAACGTAGACAAGGGTAAAAATGGAAAGGTGTTGCGGTTGGTACAGCTACCTGCTACAGTGTATCATACCTAACCCTGATGGCAGGGGACCAGGGCATTAAATGCCCGTCTGCGTCGCCTACATAGTGCAAAAGGGACCGTCAGGGACGCCACCGCTCGCCACGATGGCAATCTTGTCAGCGCCGCTTGCCACCGCGCACCGCTGGCTGCACAACCTCCCGCCACGTATGCCTGGAAGGGTCCTAGAGCAACACGTTGGTGGATGTGCTGGAGCGCGGATACAGAGTGGTGGCTTGCCGCGGCAAGCGCCTTGCCGCGGTCGTTGTCTTGTCGCGTCCGGGAGCTTGTCGCTCACCGGGCCTTGCCGGGACGCGTGGCGCGTCGCGGCAAGTTCCTTGAGATGCCTTGGTTGGCCTTCCCGGTAAGCTCCTCTTGCCGGGGTCTTGTCTCCTTGGCTTGGATACTTTGTCCTTAATGGCTCCAAAGGAACCACGGAGGACCTTGGCGGTCACCCGGCAAGCCTTGCCGCGGGATGCTGCGACTGCCCGTGCACAAGTTCGGGATACTAGGGTACCCCTACTCTAGTACACCGACAGGAGCCCCCGGGCCTGGGCCATACACGGTGTCGAGCGTTGTTGGGCCAGGCCCAAAACAGGGCACGGGCACGCGCGGCCTGGGTTACGCCGTATCTCTCCCCGTATCCACCGCGCCCTCCCTGAACGACACGCGTTCAATGTGGCGTCGTGGGATAGATCGTGGGTGGTTTCTTTATTCGGAAAGGCGGAACGTCCGCCCCCTCTCTCTTTATAAGCATGGGAAACAGGGGTAGTTCGCCCATTCGCCGGTTGCTACTCCAATCTCGGAAATCTCCGCCGCTCCCTCGTCTTCCCAAAGCTGAAAGAGAGTAGCGCCCCGCCCCCCATCGCCACCAGCACCACCAACGCCGTCGACCTCCTCCACCACTTCCGCCATGGCTCCGAGAGCCGACAAAGGGAAGGTTGTGAAGTCGACCGAGGCGCAGCGGCTTGCGACGCTGCGGAAGGAGCGGGCAATCTTCCCCCCCAAGCTCGCCGCGAGGGAGCTGAGGGAGAATTACTACCTCTTATGGTCGACGGAGACGCGAGCGCATCCGCGCACGAAGGTACTTCCAGCCGCCGCTTGGAAAATGGCTCCAAACGGATATCCTTTCTTCGCCTTGTTCTTCTACTGCGGGCTCTGCCCGCCCTTCTCTGAGTTTTTCTGTGATATTATGAACACCTACGGGTTCCGCCTCCTTGACTTCAACCCCAATGCTGTTCTGACCATGGCAGTTTTCGCACATCTCTGCGAAAACTTTGTCAGAGTCTATCCCAATGTAGCCCTTTTTCGCCACTTCTTTATGCCCCGAGTAGAGAGAGGAGAGCCTTTATCCGGCGGAATCGCCTGGATCTCGAGGGCCGGCAAGAAGGACACTTATCTGGAGGGAGAGTTCTGCGGCAAGTGGGAGGAATGGAGAGAAGATTGGTGCTGGATTGTCGAGGAGAACCCGCAGCCGTTTACCGCCCGGCGCCAAGCCCCAATAGCACGCGGCAGCGATTGGAGTGACGTGGCCCCGGAAGACGATAGGCTTAAGATTGCCGTCACCCGGATCCAACGCCTCAGGCTTGCCGGGCTCACTGTAGGCGCTGTTGGCGCAGATTTTCTTCGCCGCCGCATCGCCCCCCTGCAGGAACGGAGGAGACCCGCCTGGGAATTCAAGAATGCGGCGGATATCATGAGGCTGCGTCCGGGCCCCAACTTCAACTTCACTGTTCTAGAGCTTAACGCGATGCTCCAGGAGCTGTTCAAGTACGACCCTCAACATCCCGAAGTGTTCAGGTTGCCGAAGGGTGTCGTTCCGCTGTGCAACAACTCCGCGCTCGACCACATTCGTGCAATGATGCCGCTGTGCGATTCGCATGGAATTGTCCCAACTTGGCAAGAGCCTACAGACGACGTCGTGCAGGAGTTCTTTGACGGCTTGGTAGAAGTGCCGGTCCGCTCCGACGAAAAGGATAGCCTCACCCGCGACACCACCGATGCGGAGATGACACGCATCGCCACTAGGCTGGAAGAGGCGGCGGCAGCCGCAGCCGCGGGCGAATTTGGATTCACCATGGAGGAGGCAGAGGCAGCAGAGGCGGCAAGCCGTGCCGAGCGAGAGGAGCCCGTCGGCGAGTAAGAGCTTTCCGGGCATGACATCGAGTCGAGCGAGCCCGCCGAGGATACGAGCGGCTCGCTGGAGATCAACTCCTCTTCCTCCTCATCTTCAGGCAGCTCGCCGCAAGCAGAGCCTCCATCCCCACCAAGAAGGCGTCTCCGCAAGGCCGGGGACGTAGCGGGGCGGCGGGCGAGTGAACAGTCGCCGCGCCACGTGACACGCTCCACCGCGGCAAGCACTGTTGCTGCGGGAGCACCTCACGCTGCTGCGGCAACTGGAGTGGGGTCCACCCGAACCACCGCTTCTGCTCCTGCCGCTTCTCACACCGCGGCGGCAGCCGGAGCGGGGTCGTCTCAGACCACCGCCACTGTTCCCGCCAAGCGGCCAAGGGAAACTACTCCTCCGCCTCCTCGCGCCGGACGTGAGCCGGACTTCGACTTCTCCGCGTTCAGCTCCGACGAGGAAGAAGAGTAAGATCCTCTTGTTGTACTTGTAGTTCTTCAATTCTTGCTGTTTTGTCTTGTATCTCATTTGCTTTACTCTGAACTTATTCCTTTTTAGGACTCTGGCCCAGAGAGCAGCAAAGAGAGCCAAGGTCCCGGTGATTGTCATCGAGGATGAACCCACCGCGATAGTAGGGGGTGCGTCCGAGACAACCTTGCCGGACTCGGCAACTGTTCTCCATAGCAGCCCCCAGCGTAAGTATATGGTTCGCTTTCCACTGTTAGGCGCGCATGGATACTCTTTCTTTGCTGACATCCGACTGTTGGTTTGTGTAGGAGCAGAGCAGCCCCACCAGGAGTGCTCGGAGGCCGCCCCCGAAATGCCAAGGGAGAGTTCTCCGGCAAGGGACAGCACCAGCGTCCCCCCGGCGGCGGAAACTACGACTGCCGAACCCAGTACAGGTAATCTTCTCTTCAAAGCCTCCCTTGGGTTCCTCTTCTTTTTGGGTATTTGCTTGACTTTTCTCACTTTTCCGGCCATCAGACCCATCTGCTGCGGAGCCGATGGAGACCGAGGTTGCTGCCGATGACGCCGCTGCCACTGAAGAAGCAGCCGGCGCTGATGATCCCGCCGGCGACGAGGCCGCCAAAGCTGCCGCCGCAGCAGCTGGCGAGGGGTCTGGCGATCGCACTGGCGGCCCTGAGGCCACAGGAGCGCCAGGCGCTACGTCGAGCCCCAGCCAGGCATCTACTTGAAGGCCGGCGATGGCGTCTTCATCAACCTCCCCTGGGCGTCAAGCTCCAGGGCGCCGGTCGAGGGAGAGAGCTTTGATGGAGAGGTGCTCGCCTCCGCTGGGCTGACGCTAGTTGATGCGCCGAGCAGCAGCAGCGTCGAGCTTGAGGAGGAGCGGCTGCTGCGGAAGCTGTTGTCGCTCTACCGCGCGCGGCAAGCCAAGCTGGAATCCCGCGAGGCGCTTGTCGCGAAGGCGGGAGCGGACATCGAGAAGTGCGCGGAGGAGCTCCGGGGTCTCAACCAGGAAGCTCTCCGGTCTCTGGCAGAGGAGCGGGAGCAACTCGCCGAAGAGCAGAAGGCCTTCTTCCTCGAGAAGGCCGAAGTTGAAGAGCAACAGCGGCTTGCCACTGAGAAGCTGTCTGCGCAGGAGGGCGAGCTGGTGCAGCGGAAAGTTAACCTCGACAGCCACGAGGAAGAGCTTGCCGCGCGTGAGCAAAAATTTGGCGGAGCCCTTAAGCAAGCAGAGGATGCTGCTGCAGTTGCCGAGGCCGCCAAGAAGGAGCTGGAGACGAAGGTGGCGCAGCTGGAGGCCGATCTCAAGGCGAGTGGTGAAGAGCTTGCCGTGCTCAAGCGTGAGCGGGAGAAGGATGCCCACAGCAACTCAGAGCTGCAGGTTCGTCTCGACGAGAAGGGCAAAGAGCTTAGCGCCGCCAAGGACTCCAACGCAGATCTTGAGTTGAAGCTGACCACTTTGACCAAGACGCTGGAGAAAGTGGAGCACTGGACGGAGGGTCTCATGAATGCTGCCGCAGATATCGACAGGGAGCTGGCGCAGCTGGGGGTGGAGGATCTCAGGTATCCCTCTGATGAGAACCTCCAACCCAGCGCCAAGCTCACCTTGTTCTTCAAAGGCGTGGCGACGGCCCTCCAGCGGCTCCGGGAGAAGATCCCAAAGCAGCTGGCCGACGAGTCGCGCAAGATCTGCGCGGGAGCTCTTCAAAAGGTGTTGGTGAAGGTGGCCTTCCACAACCCGGGCCTCAACCTCACCAACGTCCTCAAGACCCTGCCGCCGGATGCTGATCTGGAGGCACTCAAGTCCCTTGTCACACCCATTGTGGATAAGGTGAGCGGGATTAAGAGGATTGAGGGCGATCGCATAGACTAGGCCGCCCGTTTTCTTCTTTTCTTGTCACTGCTGGTCATTTTATGAGAACAATCTGTTAGAGCCGCGACAAGCTACCTTGCAATATAACTCTATTCCGGGTAATGATTGCAATGTTATTCCCTTTACTTGACTCCTCCCTTTGTATGTTTTTGCCCTACGCTTTTAGGGAACTTGCCGGTGCAGGCACCTTAGCCGCGAGCGTCGAGTGCGGGACGTCAGCAGCCTGCTGGCGGTGCCGCTACCGACAAGAAACCTTGTCACAACTAGTCGCAGCTCACTTAAGTTGTTGAGCGGACTCGAAACAAAGTAAGGGCGCAACTAGCTATGAGTTGGTTCCTCCGCGCATAGGTTTTCCATACAAAGTGCGGTCGTTCAAAGGAGATAACTTAAAAATTAAAAATCTGATTGCTCAAACTTTGGCAACTTAGCTTTTCTATTGTTTGCTTCCCGGTAAGGCGAAACTTTCTTGAACGACGCCTGGTCCATACCATTATCTTCTCCTTTCCCCCCGGCAAACTTGTGGGCGAGGGAACCTTCCTTTCCTTGAGAAAAAAGAAAGAGGAGAAAATAAAGATATGGAGCCTTACGGCTCGTTATTGCTTACCGGGGAGTAGGTGCTGCACAAAGTGTCAGATCACATATGCAAAAAATAGAAAGCATGAAATTGACAAGATGTGCGGAGCATATGAGCTTTACTTATGCACGGGGTCTGCGCCCGGCTTTGTACAAAGGATTACATGCAACAGCGGCAAGACTTGTACAAAAGGTGGTTGCCGGAACAGGTTCCGGCAACCGCGCCTTACGGGTAAAACTTACGAAGATGCTCAATGTTCCAGGAATTGCTCACCGGAATGCTATCTTCGGTCTCAAGGCAGACAGCGCCAGGCCTAGTGACTCGTTTCACCCGGTAAGGGCCTTCCCACTTCGGCGTCAACTTGTTGGAATTCTTGGTGGACTGAACACGCCGAAGAACAAGGTCGCCTTCCTCGAGACTTCTGGCGTTAACTTTGCGGCTATGGTAGCGGCGCAAAGCTTGCTGGTAGCGAGCAGCTCGTACATCAGCCTGAAGACGGTCTTCCTCAAGGAGTAGCGCGTCATCTTGTCGCAGCTGCTCTTGGTCAAGCTCATCATAAGCGAGCACTCGAGGGGACCCATATATGAGTTCCGTGGGGAGAACTGCCTCTGCTCCATAGACTAGAGCGAAAGGTGTCTGGCCAGTGGCTCGATTTGGCGTCGTCCTGATCGACGAAAAAACCACCGACAGCTCCTCGATCCAGTTTCTTCCGCACTTGTGCAGCCTGTCGAAAGTCCTGGTCTTGAGCCCACGCAGCACTTCAGCATTTGCCCTCTCCGCTTGACCGTTGCTTCTCGGGTGAGCAACAGAAGCGAAGCAGACCTTGGTGCCAAGATCTTGGACGTACTGCATGAAGGTGCGGCTCGTGAATTGCGTACCGTTGTCGGTGATTATCCAGTTAGGGATCCCGAAGCGGCAAACAATCGACCTAAAGAACTTGACTGCTGACTGTGCTGTCACCTTCCTCACTGCTTCCACTTCCGGCCACTTTGTGAACTTGGCGATTGCAACGTACAAGTACTCAAAGCCCCCGACTGCTCGGGGAAAGGGGCCAAGGACGTCGAGCCCCCAGATCAAAAATGGCCAGGATAAAGGGATCGTCTGGAGAGCTTGAGCTGGTTGGTGTATCTGCTTGGAATGGAACTGGCACGCTTCACACTTGGTTACTTGTGCAGTTGCATCCTGGAGGGCTGTCGGCCAAAAGAAACCTTGCCGGAATGCTTTGCCGGCAAGTGCTCTTGCGCCAATGTGGTGACCACATATGCCTCCATGTATCTCTGCCAACAGCTTTTGTCCGTCTTCCCGGTGAATACACTTCAATTTCACACTGTTGAGTCTTCTTCTGTACAATGTGTTGTCGACAAACTGGTACATACTTGACTGCCGGGCTACTCTTTCTGCTTCTTCTTGCTCTTCGGGAAGTTCTCCTGTCTGAAGGAAACGGACAATCTGCTGTGTCCATGCTGGAGCTTGTGGCTCGACAACAAGGACTAAAGGCAAATCTGCTGCTGCGGGAACATCCGCTTCTACGGCGAGAACCTGCGGCTCTGCCGGAGCTTGACGTTCCCCGGCAAGCTTGCTGGAGCAAAACTTGTCGGGAGTTTGTGCTTCAACGGAACAAACCCTAGGGCTTGCCGGAGCAGACTGCTCCTCAGCGCTCTTGGCATTGATCTTGGGGACCTTCTTGGCGGCGGCTTCGGGAAGCTCTGCCGGAAAATAGTCACCAGAAATCAACTTCCTGTTCTTGCTCTGTCCAGTTGATGGCATTACAGACGGTTGAGTCAGCTTAAGCACAAAGATCCCTGGTTCCATAGGTAACTTAAGTGCGGCGCACTTTGATAGGCCATCGGCAATGGCGTTCTGAGCTCTTGGAACATGCTCCATCTGTAGGCCGTCAAAGTGCTCTTCTAGCTTTCTCACTTCGTCGACGTAGGCTTCCATCAACGGACTCTGATAGCTCTTGTTCACTTGGCGGACGACAAGCTGCGAGTCACCCCTGACAATGAGCTTCTTGATCCCAAGGTCTGCCGTGATCCTGAGACCGGCAAGCAAGCCTTCGTACTCTGCAGTATTGTTTGTTGCTTGCTCCTTGGGAAAGTGCATCTGGACTACGTACTTGAGGTGCTCTCCGGTGGGTGCGACAAGCAGCACGCCAGTGTCGGCGCCTTGCAGCGAAAAGGCACCATCAAAGTACATCAGCCACTCTTTGCTTGCTTCCTCGACGGGGATGCTCGTTTCTGGAATTTCTTCATCTGGTGTTGGCGTCCATTCTGCTATGAATTCTGCCAATGCTCTGCTTTGGATAGTTGAAGTACTCTCAAACTTGAGGCCAAAGCTTGACAGTTCTAGTGCCCACTCAACAATCCTGCCTGTCGCTTCTGGATTCTGTAGTATCCTCTTCAGCGGAAAACGAGTGACAACTGTGATCTCATGTGCTTGGAAGTAATGGCGCAGCTTTCTCGAGGCCATGAGAAGGCCGAAAAGCAACTTCTGCACGCCAGAGTACCTTAACCTAGCCCCCTGCAGAAGGGAACTGACAAAGTAAACTGGGCGCTGTACCATTCTCTTCTGTATCTCCTCGCGCGTCTGCGCAGATCCATCCTTGTCGGGACCAGAGCTTGTCGGGGAAGCCCCCTGCTTGTCGCTGGATGTGCCTGCCATGGTTGCTGGCTCGTCATCTGCCTCCATCTCTGCTACTAACGCAGCACTAACCACTTGATTGGTTGCCGCTATATACAGCAGCAACTTCTCTTGTGGCTTAGGTGCGACAAGTGTTGGAGTGGAGGACAGGTATCTCTTCAAGTCTTGCAGCGCAGCCTCCGCTTCCGAAGTCCATTTCATTGGACCTGCCTTTTTCAATATTTTGAAAAACGGCAGGGCGCTCTCAGCAGACCTAGAGATAAACCTGCTGAGAGCAGCCACGCAACCGGCAAGTCTTTGTACATCCCTGGCGCGCCAAGGATGTCGGGGGACTAATCCACGACCACCCATGGCACCGGCGGACCGAGTCCCTTTCGGTTCGGCGGGGGCGAGGGTCGTACGAAGAGTGGATCGAGGCGAAGCACACGAGCAATTTACCCAGGTTCGGGCCACACGGATGCGTAAAACCCTACTCCTGCTTTGTGGTTTGTATTGCGTTCTTGCTCGGGAGCGCGGAGTGCTACAGTACACCCCAGCAGCTAACGAGACCGAGC
>NC_041390.1:529195419-529242316 GCF_002162155.2 Triticum dicoccoides | reverse complement strand
CTACGTTGCGCATGGGCCTCCTTTTATATGCTCAAGGGGTCACCGACAGGTGGCAACGTAGACAAGGGTAAAAATGGAAAGGTGTTGCGGTTGGTACAGCTACCTGCTACAGTGTATCATACCTAACCCTGACGGCAGGGGACCAGGGCATTAAATGCCCGTCTGCGTCGCCTAAATAGTGCAAAAGGGACCGTCAGGGATGCCACCGCTCGCCACGATGGCAATCTTGTCAGCGCCGCTTGCCACCGCGCACCGCTGGCTGCACAGCCTCCCGCCACGTATGCCTGGAAGGGTCCCAGAGCGACACGTTGGTGGATGTGATGGAGCGCGGACACAGAGTGGTGGCTTGCTGCGGCAAGCGCCTTGCCGCGGTCGTTGTCTTGTCGCGCCCGGGAGCTTGTCGCTCACCGGGCCTTGCTGGGACGCGTGGCGCGTCGCGGCAAGTTCCTTGAGATGCCTTGGTTGGCCTTCCCAGCAAGCTCCTCTTGCCGGGGTCTTGTCTCCTTGGCTTGGATACTTTGTCCTTGAATGGCTCCAAAGGAACCACGGAGGACCTTGGCGGTCACCCGGCAAGCCTTGCCGCGGGATGCTGTGACTGCCCGTGCACAAGTTCAGGATACTAGGGTACCCCTACTCTAGTACACCGGCACACAGTTCGGGACCCCCTACCCGAGATCCACCAGTTTTGACACCGACATTGGTGCTTTCATTGAGAGTTCCTCTGTGTCATCGCCGTTAGGCTTGATGGCTCCTACTATCATCGGTAGCGATGCGGTCCAGGGTGAGACTTTTCTCCCCGGACAGATCTTCGTATTTGGCGGCTTTGCACTGCGGGCTAATTTGCTTGGCCATCTGGAGCAGATTGAAAGCTACGCCCCTGGCCATCAGGTCAGATTTGGTAGTTTGAACTACACGGCCGACATCCGCGGAGACTTGATCTTCGACGGATTCGAGCCACAGCCGGGCGCGCCACACTCTCTCGATGGGCATGAGCTAGCTCTACCACCGGACGGTACTCCAGAGGCTGCACCCACACCAGCTCCGACCCTTAGCTCGGAGCCAACTGCGCCAATTGAGGACGGGTGGCTAGACACCGCCTCAGGGGCTGCAGTCTCAACGGCGATCGAGCCGAACACCAGCATAATCCTCTGCGCAGCTCGTGACTCCAAGGTGCCGGACTCTCCTCCGGACCCGAACCATCCACGCCCCTGCCAATCGAATCCGACTGGGCGCCGATCATGGAATTCAGCGTTGCGGATATCTTTCAGCACTCGCCCTTCGGCGACATTCTGTATTCACTAAGGCCTCTCTCTTTGTCAGGAGAGCCCTGGCCAGATCATGGCCAACAGGGCTGGGATGCGGACGATGAAGAAATTCGACGCCCACCCACCACCCACTTTGTAGCCACTATCGTTGATTTAACCAACATGCTCGACTTCGACTCCGAAGACATCGACGGTATGGACGACGATGTAGGAGATGAACATGAACCAACACCTATAGGGCACTGGAAAGCCACCTTGTCGTATGACATATACATGGTGGATACACCCAATGAAGGCAACGGCGACGAGATAGCGGAGGATGACCCCTCCAAGAAGCAACCCAAGCGCCGACACCAGCGGCGCCGCTCTAAGTCCCGCCAAAGCAAAAGTGGTGATACCGGCACAGGAGATAATAACACTCCAGATAGCGCCGAAGACAATGAAAACCCCCCTCTAGCAAGAGTTAGACCAGGAGGATGAAGGAGCCAGCTCTCCTGAGAGAGCGGCTGGCGGAGAGGAGGAGGATGACAATTACATGCCCCCCTCCAAAGACGAGGCAAGCCTCGGCGACGATGAATTCGCCGTTCCAGAGGATCCCATCGAACAAGAGTGCTTCAAGCGCAGGCTTATGGCCACGGCAAATAGCCTGAAGAAAAAGCAGCAGCAGCTTCAAGCTGATCAAGATCTTCTAGCTGACAAATGGACTGAAGTCCTCGCAGCCGAGGAATATAAACTCGAGCATCCCTCCAAGAGTTACCCAAGGCGCAGGTTACTACCCCGACTGGAGGAAGATGCGTATGATACGGCTGATCGGCCACCTCGTGGCCGCGATAGAGAGGCATTCATGCCGAAAGCTCAGCCTCCACCCCAACGCCATCCAAATAAAAAGGCATGGGGAGATACGCCAGACCTGCGAGGCATATTGGAGGACAAAGCAAAGCACTCAAGATCGATCTACAGATCACGAGGGCGCACCACTCTACGAGACGGTAAACGTCACGCCGAATACAGTAAAAGCAAATCCGGCCGGGCCGAACATAGCGGGCAGGACCCATATGAGCTGCGTCGCGATATAGCCCAATACAGAGGCGCCACACACCCCTTATGCTTCACAGACGAAGTAATGGAACATCAATTCCCAGAAGGTT
This sequence comes from Triticum dicoccoides, assembly GCF_002162155.2. Lineage (NCBI taxonomy): Eukaryota > Viridiplantae > Streptophyta > Magnoliopsida > Poales > Poaceae > Triticum > Triticum dicoccoides. Next base: position 529,239,903 of record NC_041390.1, on the reverse strand, counting down.
TCAAACCTGTAAACATTGAATCATACGACGGCACAACAGATCCCGCGGTATGGATTGAGGACTTCCTCCTCCACATCCACATGGCCCGTGGTGATGACTTACATGCCATCAAGTACCTCCCACTAAAACTCAAAGGACCAACACGGCATTGGCTTAATAGCTTGCCAGCGGACTCCATTAGCTGTTGGGAAGATCTGGAAGCCACATTCCTCGACAACTTTCAGGGCACTTATGTGCGACCACCAGACACCGATGACTTGAGCCACATAATTCAGCAGCCAGAAGAATCGGCCAGGCAATTCTGGACTCTGTTCCTTACAAAGAAAAACCAAATCATCGACTGTCCGGATGTGGAGGCCTTAGCGGCTTTCAAGCAGAACATCCAAGACGAGTGGCTAGCCCGGCACCTTGGTCAGGAAAAGCCGAAATCTATGGCAGCCCTCACGACGCTCATGACCCGCTTTTGCGCGGGAGAAGACAGCTGGTTGGCTCGTAGTAACAACATATCAAAGAACCATGGTACCTCAGATACCAAGGACGGCAACAGCATGTCACGTCGCAACAAGCATAAGTGCTGCATTAACGGCGAAAGTACTAAGGATACGGCAGTCAATGCCAGATTCAAAGGCTCTAAACCCGGTCAGCGGAAAAAGCCATTCAAACAAAGTACGCCGGGTCCGTCCAGCTTGGACCGTATACTCGATCGCTCATGTCAAATACATGGCACCCCAGACAAGCCAGCCAATCACACCAACAGGGATTGTTGGGTGTTCAAGCAGGCCGGCAAGTTAATTGCCGAAAACAAGGACAAGGTGCAGCATAGCGATGACGAGGAAGAACCCTGGCAGCCGCACACTGGAGGACAGAAGAGGTTTCCCCCGCAAGTGAGGACGGTGAACATGACATACGCAACCCACATCCCCAAGAGGGAGCGGAAGCGTGCGCTCAAGGACGTATATGCACTGGAGCCAGTTGCCCCGAAGTTCAACCCTTGGTCCTCCTATCCGATCACCTTTGATCGCAGGAACCACCCCACTAGTATCCGTCACGACGGATTCGCCGCACTGGTCCTAGACCCAATGATCGATGGATTTCACCTCACTCGAGTCCTCATGGACAGCTGCAGTAGCCTGAACCTGCTTTATCAGGACACAGTGCGCAAAATGGGTATAGACCCCTCAAGGATCAAACCCACAAAGACGACCTTTAAAGGCGTCATTCCAGGCGTAGAGGCCCACTGCACAGGCTCAATTACACTGGAAGTGGTCTTCGGATCCCCGGATAACTTCCGAAGTGAAGAGTTAATCTTCGATATAGTCCCGTTCCGCAGTGGTTATCACGCACTGCTCGGACGAACCGCATTCACTAGATTCAATGCGGTACCACATTATGCATACCTCAAGCTCAAGATGCTAGGACCTCCGGAGTTATTACAGTCAATGGAAACACAGAGCGCTCTCTCCGAACAGAGGAGCACACCGCGGCCCTCGCAGCAGAAGCGCAAAGCAGCCTTTCAAGGCAATCTACCAGTTTGGCGTTTCAAAGCCCGGACACCTTCAAGTGCGCTCGGGGCAATCGGCAAACAGACCGCCTGGCATGATCTGAGCTCGCGTAGCAATACGGCGGCCACCCCAACCCCAGCCCAACGATGTCGTTCGTGCCGCGCGTACATCATTACGCATTAAAAATACCATGGGCACAGATGGGGAGGGGAGGCACAACTACGGCACGTCCCAAAACGCGGCCTAAACCGCACCAGGGGCTTCCCGTTTGGTTATTTTTCTTTTTCTTTCAGGACTTCAATCTCTGGAAACTCTGTCAGGCAGCTCTATTGCCGAACACATGATACAGCAACCAAGGAGGTCGACGACTACGGAATTCCCAGGTGGATTACAGATTTCACATAATTCCTCAGCTAGCCCTTGGATGGGACATAGTCCCACTCTTTTGCTCATTACACTATCTGTATCACTCTGCTTCAATGGAATTTTTAATATACAATGCGTGACATTACGACTATTATTGCATTTTTGTTATATGTATACATATCTATGTGTTTATTAATGACGCCTAGCAACCGTACACTCTGCTACGGCCAATGCACCAGGGACTTACATACCCACAATATGGTGTGAAAAGTCCGAACACTTTCACAAGTGCGGCACCCCGAACTTATAGCATTATATGCATCAGCTCCGAATCATGTCTTTGGTCAAATGTTGGGTTTGCCCGGCTCCTATGTTTTGGTACCTTACGTTCCGCTCTATCGGCTAAGGTAGCGCTAGGAGAACTACTGCGATTGTGCCCCGGTTCTGCCGGGCTGAGCACCTCAATAGAGAAAGCTAAAATTGACTGTCATGATAAGGCGAGAGACTGGTCGCTGTTCGGTGAGGTTTTTCGAGTCCCTAAAGACTTATGCCTCTTAGGGCGAGGGGCCGGCTGCGTCCGGCTTACAGGCGTGTATCGCGCCCCGAATTCGGCCTTCCGAATACCAGGGGCTTCACCGAAATTTAAAATTATAGAATTCTATGGCTAAGTGAGAGTGATAAAGCATTATTAGTCCGGTTGCCTTGTTCGTTGTACTGAGCACCTCCCTCGAAGGACCCAAACATGGGAACAAGAGTGCTCAAGTTTATCCCGAACACCCCGGCACTCGTGGCATGGGGGCAGAAGCCGAGGACTAGCCATCTCTCAGATTGGATAAACAACCAAACAAAAGGTAATATTTTAAATTCACACAAGCGTTGCATAGCACATATGAAACAAGTTTTCATTACACAAGATAAAAGACGAGCAAGTCTCATTCAAATATTACATTTTGTGAACACTCATCCACGATAAGACGGGCGCCCGGCAGAACACCCTCATAGTACATCTCGGGGTGGCGGTGCTCCTTGCCCTTCGGCGGCCCCTCCTTGATAAGCTTCACGGCGTCTAGCTTGACCCACTGCGTTTTCACACGGGCGAAGGCCCGGCGTGCACCTTCAATGCAGACGGATTGCTTGATGACCTCCAGCCGTGGGCAGGCATCCACAAGCCGCCTCACCAGGCCGAAGAAGCTGTTCGGAAGGGCGTTGCCAGGCCGCAACCGGACTATGAAGCCCTTCATGGCCTGATCGGCCGCCTTATGCAGCTCGGCCATCTGCTTCAGCTGGTTGCTCATTGGCACAGGATGTTCGGCCTCAGCATACTGAGACCAGAACAGCTTCTCCGTCGAGCTTCCGTCCTCGGCCTGGTAGAACAATGCGACATCGGACACACTGCGGGGCAAATCTGGGAATGCTCCTGAAGAGCTTCGGATTCGGGTAAGTAATCGGTAATTCACCTTTACATGCTTGCTTTGCATATAGAAAGCCTTACCCGCCGCTATCTTCTTCATCACGTCGATCTCCTGAAGGGCCTTCTGGGCCTCGGCCTTGGCACTCTTCGCGCTCTCACGGGCCACAGCAAGCTCAGACTCTCTCGTCTTCAAGTCAAGCTCTAACGCCTCATGCTTGGTCACGAGAGCCTGGAGCTCTTGCTGCACCTCACCCACCCGAGCCTCGTGCCTCTCTCGCTCGGTGCGCTCCTGGGCCGCCTTTTCTTCAGCCTGGGACAACGCTTGCTTCAGGGTCACCACCTCGGTCGTGGCCCCTGGCAAACATACAATGATCCTGTCATTTAGCAATCACGTCCTTTTTCTCATCTACAGACGGGGTATCACTTACCCTTGTTCTCCTCGAGATGCCTCTTAGCAAGGCTGAGCTCTTTCTGGGACCCCTCGAGGGCCTCCTTCAGTACGGCGACCTCCGCAGTCAGTGCGGTGGACGCCAGCAGGGAAGCCTGCATCTGCATATTGACATACTTATATTAGACTCCTGCGATATTATTTGATCCTCTGTTCGGCTTTTCTTTGTGAACACTGAACAAAGCATCAGGGGCTACTGTCTATGCGGTAACACTTCTACTACATTTTAAAACACTTACCTCGAAGCCTGTTAGAAGGCTAGTACAGGCTTCAGTCAATCCGCTCTTGGCGGACTGAACCTTCTGGATCACTGCACTCATGATAGTGCGGTGCTCCTCCTCGATGGAAGCACTGCGAAGCGCTTCCAACATAGTGTCCGGCGCCTCTGGATGGACAGAGGTCACCGGCACAGGCGTCTCACCCTCCTTAGAAGGGGACCGCCCACCCGAGCTCGGAGCCGTTGGAGGGTCCGGCGCGGTGTTCGGCTGAGGGCCGAACTCGGAGCTCTCGGGGACCCCGTCCCCTCAGCTCTCGGAGTCCGAAAGGTCGCCTTGCGGTGCCTCCGGGACTGTCCCCCCTCGATCCAGTGCCTCTTGAGACAGCACCTCGGTGTCGTCGGCTGGATGAGGGGAGGTGGCCATCGGGACTGGATCGCTATCCATGTCCGACGCACCCAGGGAGCCGTCCGAGGATACCTCGGTATTGGCTCGGGGCGGCCTGTACAATTGAGTTCGGCGTTAGGGAAAGCAATGCGACTAAGGAATCATATGGGTTACTTTGGTATCCGAACACTTACGATCTCCCCTGGGGATTGCCCCTGGGCAACCACTCGTCTTCACTTTCGTCGGCGGTGGTAGAGCTGTCCGGAGGGAGCGTCCTTCCCTTCTTGGACCCTTCAGCCTCCCCAGTTGGGGCGGCCTTCCTTTTCTTGTCTCCCCCAATCGGTGGGGGAGCCTCTTCTTCCTCTTCCTCGTCTTCGGGGGAAGAGTGCACCGCAGAGTCATCGGACGATGAGTCCAACGACGCCTGGCATCAGGAACTCTTTCAAGATCCCTTGGCCTTCTTGGTCTTCTCCGGCACCTTATAGGGGGCCGGAGTCAGCATCTTCGTCAAAAGAGCATCTGCGGGGCCTTCGGGCAAGGGAGCCGGACAATCGATCTGTCCGGCTATCTTCTGCCACTCCTGTCAAAATTACGGGAGTTTAGATCCCGCATAGAGCCAATCTATATATATAAAACGAATATCCTATAAGAGGTAAAACAACTTACCGCACTGGCGTGGCGCTTCGCGCCGAATCGGCGATCCTCAGTAATGGGGGGAGGGACCGCGGCGCCCTTGAATAGCACCGTCCAGGCATCTTCATGAGTCGTGTCGAAGAGCCTGTTCAGAGTTCGGTGCTACGCCGGATTGCACTCCCACAAGGTAAACTCCCGTTGTTGGCACGGGAGTATCCGGCGAACGAGCATAACCTGGACTATGTTGACAAGCTTGAGCTTCTTATCCACCATGTTCTGAATACATGACTGGAGTCCGGTCAGCTCTTTTGAATTACCCCAGGACAGGCCCTTCTCTTTCCAGGAAGTGAGCCGCATGGGGATGCCGAATCGGAACTCGGGGGCCGCTACCCATGCGGGGTCGTGCGGCTCGGTGATATAGAACCACCCCGATTGCCACCCCTTTATGGTGTCCACGAAGGTGCCCTTGAGCCATGTGATGTTGGGCATCTTGCCCACCATGGCGCCTCCGCACTCCGCCTAGCGGCTGCTCACTACCTTCGGCTTGACATTGAAGGTCTTCAGCCATAAGCTAAAGTGGGGCTTGATGCGGAGGAAGGCCTCGCACACGACGATAAACGCCAAGATGTTGAGGATGAAGTTTGGGGCTAGATCATGGAAATCCAGGCCGTAATAAAACATGAGCCCCCGGACAAAGGGATGGAGAGGGAATCCTAGTCCGCGGAGGAAATGGGTGAGGAATACCACCCTCTCATGGGGCTCGGGGGTGGGGATGAGCTATCCCTCATCTGGGAGCCGGTGCGCGATGTCGTCGTGCAGGTATCCGGCTCTCCTCAGTTTCTTGATGTCTCCCTCTGTGAGGAGGAGACCATCCACTTGCCTCCCGCTCCGGACATGGTTGGAGAAGGTTGAGATGGAAGTGAGGACTTGGGCGCTAGAGCTCGAGTATGCGGGAGCGGATGAGCAGAGGAGGAAGAAGGTGTGGATATTAAGGTGAATCCTTATCCCTTTATCTGGGCGGACAAAATTAAACGTCCCCACTCGCCTAGTAAAACTCTCTTATCCCCCAAGCGCCACAATTGATGGTGCGGTTGGGTTACCCACGCCCGTATTGATGAGAATCCTGTAATAAGGGGACATGATCTCTGCTTTGACAAGACGTGTCGAAAAACTGCCTCGCGTTATGTGCGGGGCTGGTTAAAAGAAACGGTTCGAATAATCACCAGGCCATGACATAACATCATGCTGTCAAAACAAGCCAGCAAATTAGATCTGCGAAAAAACATTATTCTCTCTACGGTGAAATGTGGGACTTATTTTGTAGGGTCGGACATTATCCTCGTATTCAACTTCTTCTGTAATGTATTCGGAGAAGGAACCCGCCTTGCAATGCCGAAGACAACTGCGCGCCGGACTCATCGTCATTGAAGCCTGGTTCAGGGGCTACTGTGGGAGTCCTGGATTAGGGGGTCTCCGGACAGCCGGACTATCTCCATTGGCCGGACTGTTAGACTATGAAGATACAAGATTGAAGACTTCGTCTCGTGTCCGGATGGGACTCTACTTGGCGTGGAAGGCAAGCTAGGCAATACGTATATGGATATCTCCTCCTTTGTAACCGACCTTGTGTAACCCTAACCCTCTCCGGTGTCTATATAAACCGGAGGGTTTTAGTCCGTAGGACAACAATCACAACATACAATCATACCATAGGCTAGCTTCTAGGGTTTAGCCTCTCTGATCTCGTGGTAGATCTACTCTTGTAACACCCATATCTTCAATATTAATCAAGCAGGACGTAGGGTTTTACCTCCATCAAGAGGGCCCGAACCTGGGTAAAACTTCGTGTCCCTTGCCTCCTGTTACCATCCGGCCTAGACGCACAGTTCGGGACCCCCTACCCGAGATCCGCCGGTTTTGACACTGACACACACCCACTTAGTTTTCTTTTTGAGCTTTCATAAACTTATAGCTCTAGTGCATCCGTTGCATGGCAATCCCTACTCACTCACATTGACATCTATCGATGGGCATCTCCATAGCACGTTGATATGCCTAGTTGATGTGAGACTATCTCCCTCCTTTTTTGTCTTCTCCACAACCACCATATTTTATTCCACCTATAGTGCATGTCCCTGGCTCACGCTCATGTATTACGTGAAAGTCGAAAAGGTTTGAGAATATCAAAAGTATGAAACAATTGCTTGGCTTGTCATCTGGTTGTGCATGATTTGAATATTTTGTGTGATGAAGATGGATCATAGCCAGACTATATGATTTTGTAGGGATAAGCTTTCTTTGGCCATGTTATTTTGAGAAGACATAATTGCCTTGTTAGTATGCTTGAAGTATTATTGCTTTTATGTCAATATTAAAATTTTGTTTTGAATTTCATGGATCTAAACATTCATGCCACAATAATGAAAAATTACATGGATAAATATGTTAGGTAGCATTCCACATCAAAAATTCTGTTTTTATCATCTACCTACTCGAGGACGAGCAGGAATTAAGCTTGGGGATATGTATCTGACATATCTATAATTTTTATATTGTTCCATGCTATTATATTATCTGTTTTGGATGTTTTATATGCATTAATATGCTATTTAATATTATTTTTGGGACTAGCTTATTAACCTAGAGCCTAGTGCTAGTTTCTGTTTTTTCCTTGTTTTTGAGCTTCGTAGAAAAGGAATACCAAACAGAATAAAACCTTCGCGGTGATTTTTCTTGGACCAGAAGACACCCCGGAGACTTGAAGATCAAGTTAGAAGAGCCACGAGGCGATGATAAGGGGGGGGGGAGGGGGTAGGGTGTGCCCCCTTGCCTTGTGGGCCCCTTGTGACTCCCCTGACCTAATTCTGCCTCCTATATATTCACATATATTCCCAAACCACTAGAAGCATCCACGAAAACACTTTTCCACCACTGCAACCTTCTGTTCCCATGAGATCCCATCTTCGGGCCTTTTCTGGCATCTTGCCGGAGGGGGATTCGATCACGGATGTCATCTACATCAACTCTATTGCCCTTTTGATGAAGCGTGAGTAGTTTACCTCAGACCTACAGGTCCATATCTAGTAGCTAGATGGCTGCTTCTCTCTCTTGATTCTCAATACCATGTTCTCCTTGATGTTCTTGGAGATCTATCCGATGTAATCTTCTTTTGCGGTGTGTTTGTCCAGATCCGATGAATTGTGGATTTATGATTAGCTTATCTATGAATATTATTTGAATCTTCTCTGAATTCTTTTATGCATGATTTAATATCTTTGTAATTCTCTTTGAACTATCGGTTTAGTTTGGCCAACTAGATTGGTTTTTCTTACAATAGGAGAAATGCTTAGCTTTTGGTTCAATCTTGCGGGGTCCTCTCCCAGTGACAGTAGGGGCAGCGAGGCACATATTGTATTCTTTCCATCGAGGATAAAAAGATGGGTTTTACATCATATTGCTTGAGTTTATTCCTCTACATCATGTCATCTTACTTAAAGCGTTATTCTTTTCTTCATGAACTTAATACTCTAGATGTAGGAAAGAGTCGGCCGATGTGTGGAGTAATAGTAGTAGATGCAGGCAGGAGTCGGTCTACTTGACACGGACGTGATGCCTATATTTCATAATCATTGCCTTGGATATCGTCATAAATTTGCGCTTTTCTATCAATTGCTCAACAGTAATTTGTTCACCCACCGTATTATTTGCTATTTTGAGAGAAGCCTCTAGTGAAACCTATGGCCCCCGGGTCTATTTTCCATCACATAAGTTTTCGATCTACTATTTTACAATCTTTTACTTTCCGATCTATAAACCAAAAAAACCCCAAAAATATTTACTTTATCTTTTGTTTAGTTTTATCTATCTCTATCAGATCTCATTTTTGCAAGTGAATGTGAAGGTACTGACAACCCCTTTATCGTGTTGGGTGCAAGTGTTTGATTCTTTGTGCAGGTATTGGTAATTTGTGTGTTGTCTCCTACTGGATCGATACCTTGGTTCTCTAACTAAGGGAAATACTTATCTCTACTTTGCTGCATCACCCTTTCCTCTTCAAGGGAAAACCAAAGCAAGCTCAAGAAGTAGCAACCCTTGGCGCGCCCCCACCCTTGTGGCTGCCTGGTGGGTCCCCTCAGGTGCTTTCTTCGCCCAATTATATATATATATTCCAAAATAATTCTCCATGAAGTTTGAGGACTTTTGGAGTTGTGTAGAATAGGTCTCTCAGATTTGCTCCTTTTCTAGTCTAGAATTCCAGCTGCCGGCATTCTCCTTTTTCATGTAAACCTTGTAAAATAAGGGAGAAAAGGCATAAGTATTGTACCATAATGTGTAATAACAGACATAATGCAATAAATATCAATATAAAAGCATGATGCAAAATGGACGTATCGGTGCTCCATTTTATCATTTGCTACCTTGCTATTTTTTTATTTTCAGATTACAAAAACCTATATCTACTATCCATACTACACTCGTATCACCATCTCTTCGCCAAACTAGTGCACCTATACAATTTGTCATTGTATTGGGTGTGTTGGGGACATAAGAGACTCTTTGTTATTTGGTTGCAGGGTTATTTGAGAGAGACCATATTCCCACAGATTGATAAACCTTAGGTCATCCACTTGAGGGAAAATTGCTACTGTCCTACAAAACTCTGCGCTTGGAGGCCCAACACGAGACTACAAGAATAAGTTGTGTAGTAGACATCAAGCTCTTTTCTGGCGCCGTTGCCGAGGAGGTGAGTGCTTGAAGGTATATCTTTAGATCTTGCAATTTAATCTTTCAATTTCTTTTTTTATCACTAGTTTGGTTTATAAAAGAAAACTACACAAAATGGAATTGAGGTTGCTTCATATTATTCATCTTTATCATATCTTTCTTGAAAATGATGGAACGGAAAATTGTGCTTAATTCATAGAAGAAGAATTCAATAAATTTTTTGGCATAAAATCTTCGAATGGTGAGCATTATTGCAATGTAGTTAGTATGAATTCTTTGAATATCCATGATGCTAATGATATGCAAAGCCATAATTAAGCTTGGGGATGCTATGTTTGATGAAGATGATATTTTTAGTCCCCCAAGTTTTGATGTGGAAATATGTTATGATGCTCCTTGCCCTCCGGTGGCCCCCTGGTCACCTCGACGGTGTCCATCTTCGCCCACCACATCTTGCAACGGGCAAAGGCCATGTGCGCACCTTCAATACAGGCCGAGCGCTTCACGACGTCCAGCCGAGGACAAGCGTTCACCACCCGCCTCACGAGTCCGAAGTAGCTGCTTGGCATAGCTTCGACTGGCCATAGCCGGATTATCAAATCCTTAATGGCTAGTTCGGCCACCGTATGCAGCTCCACCAGCTGTTTTAGCTAATCGGTGAAGGACACGGGACGCTCCGGCGCCACATACTGCGACCAGAATAGCCTCCCTATGGAACCCCCTCCTTCGGCTCGATAGAACTCCGCGGCATCGGATACACTGCGTGCAAAATCCACAAAGGCCCCTCGGGAACTCCAAACTCGAGTTAGTAAAAGGTACTGCTTCTCCGCATACTTTCTCTGCATCTTAAATGCCTTACCCGCCGTGATCTTCTTGGCCTCCTGGATCTCCTGGAGGGCGGCCTAGGCCTCATTCCGGGTAGTCTCCGCTCTTTGACGAGCCTTGGCGACTTCGGTCCCTTGAACCGACGCATCATGCTCCAAGGCCTCACATTTTTTCACCGCATCCTGGAGCTCCTGCTAGACTTCTTTGACCCGAGCCTTGAGCTTCTTACAGGCAGCTTGCTGCTGGACAGCCTTCTCCTCGGCCTCGCCTAGGGCCTTCTTCAGGGCCTTGACCTCGGTCGCGGCTTCTGCACATATAACGATACCGCTGTCACTACACAACGCTTCTCCTTCCCGAACATATAGCAAGTCGTTCCTCACCTTGCTTCTCTTGGAGCCGAACCTTAGTCTCGCCGAGCTCGTTCTCGGTCCGCTCCAGCTTCCGCTTCAGCTCAGAGACCTCAGCAGTATGCGAGGTCGCGGCCAAGAATGACGCCTGCTTGTTCATACATATTCTGTTAGTCTCCTACAATAAGAGGTTGATCCTCTGTCCGGTTCTTCTTGCCGAACTCCGGACAGTGTCTCAGGGGCTACTGAATACATGGGGTTTTCCTCTTTCTATGTCACTTACATCGAAACCCGTCAACAGATTGCTGCAGGCTTCGTCTAGTCCACTCTTGGCGGACTGAACCTTCTCAATCACTGCACCCATAAGGACACGGTGCTCGTCCACAACGGAGGCGCCTTGTAGGGCCTCCATCAGGTCATCCGGCGCCCCTATGTGGACAGGGGCCACCGGTGGAATTGGCACAACCCCCTCCTTCGAAGGAGGGTGCTCGCCTAATTCCGGAGCCATATGGACCTCCGGAATCGTATCCGGCTGAGGGCCGAACTGAATACGTCCCTCTTCGCCGGTCTCCTTGGGGATCTGCTCCCCCATCTGTCCGACAGCGGCAGTCCCGCCTTGTGGCACCACTCGGACAGTGTCCTGGGCTCCTCGCTTCGGAGCGACCCTCCGGGATAACACTTCAGTGTCGTCCCTGGCCCCGGGGGATCAAGCAGGCGGTGGCGACATGCTCGCCATTTCCGACGGAGCCAACGAACCTCCAGATGAGGACCGCTGGATAAGGTCACGGGCCGGACTACAAAAGTGTGGATTAACCATGTCAGCATAATAAAAAGAAAGTGCTGGATATGCACGTAAATGAGCCATGTCACTTACGATGCAGCCTGAGGCCTAGTACGGGGGCGTCGTTCCAGACTACTGTCAATGTCCCATGCGGTATTGACCGCTGGGGTGCCCTTCCCCTTTTTGGGCGCTTTCGCCTCCGGATGTGCTAGGGCCACCCTCTTCTTCTTCTTCTTCTCCTCGGGAGGAGGGTTGTTTTCCTCCTCCTCCTCCTCTTCCTCGTCACTGTCCTCGGGGACGGAGGAATGGGCCTCATCGTCTTCGGACGTCGCGTCCGAAGCACCCTTGCGATGGGGGCCACTCTTGGCCTCCTTGGCCTTCTTCTCCGGCACCGTATATGGCGCCGACACCAGCATCCTCGCCATGCGCGGGATGACTCGTTCCTCGGGCAGCGGCGCCGGACACTGGATCCACTGCGCCTTCTCCACCCAGTCCTGAAGGAGCAATACCAAATCTCAGACATCATCCTCGAAACATTCAAGTTGAGAATACGTCAAAAGAAACATACCTCGTTGGTGGGGCGTTTACAATTGTGACCACGGTCTGAGTCCATGGCCGGTGGCTTCTCGTTGCCCTTAAAGAGCAACTTCCAGGCCCCTTCATGAGAGGTGTCGAAGAGCCTTCTCAGGGTCTGGTGCTTCTTCGAATTGAACTCCCATAAAGGGAGGCTTCGGCGCTGGCACGGAAGAATCCGGCGGACCAACATCACCTGGATAACATCGACGAGCTTGACGTCCTTGGTCACCACACTTTGAATGCGCGTCTGCAGCACTATCAGCTCGTCAGGAGAACACCAGTCTGGACTCTTCTCGACCTAGGAGGTGAGCCGCGTGGGAGCACTAGAGCGGAATTCCGCAGCTGCGGCCTAGGTGGTGCCACGAGGTTCTGTGATGTAGAACCACTGCTTTTGCCATTCCTTTACTGTCTCTATAAAGGTGCCTTTGGGCCAGGAGACATTGGATAGCTTGCTCACCATGGCCCCTCTGCACTCCGCGTGCTGACCGTCCACCACCTTCGGCTTCACGTTGAAGACTTTGAGCCACAGCCCGGAGTGGGGATGGATGCGGAGGAAGGCCTCGCACACGACGATAAACGCCAAGATGTTGATGAAGGAATTCGGGGACAGATCATGGAAATCTATCCTGTAATAGTACATCAGCACGCGGACGAAAGGGTGGAGTGGAAATCCTAGCCTGCGGAGGAAATGGGGACTACTCTCTCTGTGGGCTCCGGCATGGGGACGACTTGTCCCTTGGCTGGCAGACGGTGGGCGATGTCCTTTGCCAAATATCCGGCCGCCTGGAGCTCAGTAATATCCTCCTCCTTGACGGAGGAGACCATCCACTTGCCCTGACCACCAGATCCAGACATGGTTGCTTGAGTGGAAAGGAGATGGGAACTTGAGCACTGGAGCTTGAGATCAGAAGGGCGAAGATAGAGAGAAGGCGTGAGGAGAGGAAGGGGGAACTCTTATCCCCTTATAAAGGCAGCAGATATTAAACGCCTCCTCACTCGCCTTAGGATTCGCCTGTTCCCTAGGGCTGTATGAACGGCCCCGTTGAGTTACCAATGCCCGTATTGATGAGAATCCCGCGATAAGGGGACATGATCTCTGTTTCGAAAAGACGTGCCAATAGCAACCACATCTCGAAACATGGGATAACAGAAGAAAAAATGGTTCGCAATTATAACCGGACAGACACAATGCCGTGTTGGAGAGAAGCTGTCAACAGATTGGATTCGTGCAAATATTATATTCTCTCTGCGGTTGTGTATGGTGTGCATAACAGGCCCGGATGCACTTATTTCGTCCGAAGACTATTCTAGAGTTCGGAAGGGGGGAACCCACCTTGCAATGCCGAAGACAAATCTGCGCGCCGGACTCCTCGTCATTGAAGCCAGGTTCAGGGGCTACTGAGGGAGTTCTGGACTAAGGGGTCCTCGGACGTCCGACCTGTTATCCATGGGTCGGACTGATGGGCTGTGAAGGCATGAAGATCGAAGACTGCATCGTGTCCGGATGGGACTCTACTTGGCGTGGAAGGCAAGCTTGGCGACCGAAGATTCCTTTTTATGTAACCGACTCCATGTAAACCCTAGATCTCCTCAGTGTCTATATAAACCGAAGGGGATAGTCCGGAAAGGACACCACATATACTCATTACCATATTCATAGGCTAGACTTCTAGGGTTTAGCCATTACGATTTCGTGGTAGATCAACTCTTGTAATACTCATATTCATCAAAATCAATCAATTAGGAAGTGGGTATTACCTCCATAGAGAGGGCCCGAACCTGGGTAAACATCGTGTCCCCTGTCTCCTGTTATCATCGATCCTATACGCACAGTTCGGGACCCCCTACCTGAGATCCGTCGGTTTTGACACCGACATTGGTGCTTTCATTGAGAGTTCCACTGTGCCGTCGACAAGAGGCTCGATGGCCCCTTCAATCATCGACAATGACACTGTCCAAAGAGGAACCTTCCTCCCCAGACAGATCTTTGTATTCGGCGGCTTAGTACTGCGTGCCAACTCGCTTGGCCATCTGGAGCAGGTCGACAGCTACACCCCGGCCATCAGGTCGGATTCGGAAGCTCGAACTACATCGCGGATATCCGTGGAGACTTGATCTTCAAGGGATTTGAGCCTGCGGCGATCGCTCCCCTCATCCCGATGAACGTGACTTAAATCTGTCATCAGATCACACCCAGGAGATGGTTCCTATGGCTGCAATGACCTTAGAGCCAAAGCAGATCGAGCCATCCGAGGCCTCAGAGTCCGCGGAGTTGGAGCCGCACATGGACTCGACGCCCTACAACATTCGCTTCAACGGAACCTCGGACTCGTCTCCGGCTGTAAGTTTCGGACTGTGTACGCCCGCGGACACCGAGCTAGATCAGTTATCGATCTTCAAGTTTAGCGCCACTGACGTCTTCCAGCACTCGCCTTTGGGTGACATGCTAAAATCTTTTAAGAATTTGTCCTTGGAGAAGGACTCACAGCCGAACTATGTCCCGCTCGAGCTAGAAACGGATGATGAGGAATTTTGCTTCCCACCTGCCACCCACCTCATAGCCACCATCGATGATTTAACCGACATGCTTGACTATGGCTCCGAAGACATCAATGGTATGGACGACGCTGCTGACAAGGAGCAGGGCCAAGACCCTCCATTCACTGGACGTTGGACGGCTACCTCTTCATACAACGTGTACATGGTTGATACACCTAAAGGATCTGGCGACAACAAAGAAGAGCCAGATGTGAATAAAGCCTCCGAGACATAGTCCAAGCGCCGGTGGCCCAAACGCCGCCCCAAGCCCCGCCGCTCAAAGGATGGCAACACTGGTACCGGAGAAAATAGTACCCTGGGCGACGCCGAAAACAACAACAGCTTCAAGCCGAACAGGACCTGCTCCTCGACAGATGGATTGATGTCCTGACAGCCAAGGAACACGGCCTCAACCGCCCGGCCAAGAGCTACCCGAAACGCAGACTGCTACCTCAATTCGATGAGGAGGCACCGGAGCACATATCTCCCTCGCGTAATGCAGACCGACCACCACGTGGTCGGGACAGGGCGGCCGAACGGCCACTCAGTGGTCGGGATAAAGCGGCAACACAAGCTGAATAGCAGACCGCCCACCACCCCGCCATAATAAAGACGGAAAAGTCCAGAGTAACATGTACGACCTCCGACAGACACTAGACAGTAGAGCAGGACACACAAGATCGATCTATGGATCGCGAGGACGTGCTTCGGGGCACGACGACGGCCACCTATTCAGACATGACAAACCTAACCACGCTCGGGCCGAATACCGCAGACGGACTCCCTCGGAGGTCCGCCATGATGCAGCCCGTTAAAGAGGTGCCGCACACCCGCTCTGCTTCACAGATTAAGTTTTGGATCATGAATTCCCCGAGGGGTTCAAGCCCGTCAATATCGAATCATACGATGGCACAACCGATCCTGCAGTATGGATTGAGGATTTCATCCTCCACATCCACATGGCCCGAGGAAACGACCTCCACGCCATCAAATACCTCCCATTAAAACTCAAAGGACTAGCTCGGCACTGGTTAAATAGCCTACCTGAGAACTCCATCGGCAGCTGGGAAGACTTGGAAGAGGCTTTCCTCGAAAACTTCCATGGAACTTATGTCCGGCCACCAGATGCCGATGACCTAAGCCACATAGTCCAACAACCTGGAGAATCAGCCAGAAAATTCTGGACTAGGTTCCTAACTAAGAAGAACCAGATCGTTGACTGTCTGGATGCCGAGGCCCTAGCAGCCTTCAAGCACAGCATCCATGATGAATGGCTAGCATGCCACCTCGGACAAGAAAAACCAAAGTCAATGGCAGCCCTTACGGCACTCATGACCCGCTTTTGCGCAGGCGAGGACAGCTGGCTGGCTCGTAGCAAAAACACAGCCAGTGAGGCAGGCCCCACCGAGGCCAATAATAGCACCGGCAAGCTCCGGCGAAATAGACACAAACGTCGAAGCAATAGCGACAACACCGAGGACACCACAGTCAACGCCGGATTCAGTGGCTCCAAGTCCGGCCAACGGAACAAGCCCTACAAAAGAAACAACGAAGGACCTTCCAGCCTGGACCGCATACTCGACCGTCCGTGCCAAATTCACGGCACCCCGGATAGGCAAGCCAATCATACCAACTGGGATTGTTGGGTCTTCAAGCAGGCTGGCAAGTTAAATGCCGAAAACAAAGAAAAGGGATCACAAAGTGAGGACGATGATGAAGAGCCCCGGTAGCCGAACACTGGGGGACAGAAGAAATCCCCCCCCAAAGTCAAAACGGTGAATATGATATACGCCACACACATCCCCAGAAAGGAGCGCAAACGAGCACTAAGGGACGTCTACGCGGTATAGCCAGTCGCCCCCAAGTTCAATCCATGGTCGTCATTTCCGATCACCTTCGATCGTTGAGATCATTCGACTAGTATCCGCCATGGCGGTTCGGCCGCACTGGTCCTTGACCCAATCATCAACGGATTCCACCTCATACGAGTCCTGATGGATGGTGGAAGCAGCCTCAATCTGCCGTACCAGGATACAACATGGAAGATGGGCATTAATCCCTCACGAATCAAACCAAGAAAGACTACCTTTAAAGGAGTCATACCAGGTGTAGAGGCCCGCTGTACGGGCTCAATCACGCTGGAGGTGGTCTTCGGTTCTCCGGAAAACTTCCGAAGCGAAGAGTTAATCTTCGATATCGTCCCCTTCTAGAGCGGCTACCACGCACTGCTCGGACGAACCGCGTTTGCTAGATTTAACACAGTGCCACACTATGCTTATCTCAAGCTCAAGATGCCCGGTCCACGCGGTGTCATAAAAGTCAATGGCAATACGGAACGCTCCCTCCGAACAGAGGAGAAAACCACCGCCCTGGCAACAGAAGTACAGAGCGGCCTTCTCAAGCAGCATTGTAATCCAACTGCCGAGCCCCTGGACACCATCAAGAGGGTCCGGACTACACTGCAACAGGACAGCGCGACTCATCAAGAGCTCGACTAGCAATTCGGCCTCCGTCCCAGCCCCAATGAGGTAGTGGCATTCGTACCACGCGTACACAATTACACACTCAAAATTCCATGGACATCGACGGAGGCACGAGATAACCCGGGGGCTGCAATTCCGCAAAACCGATCCCGGATACACATACTTTTACTTATCTTTCTCATTACAAGCACCTTTTTTTCGTAGGCCTGATATCAAGTCCTCTAGAAGGACTAGAACGCAACGGAGGACCCGCACGCTGCGCCATATTGATTCCGGCACGTTAAATGGCCGGATACTTCTAGCACCATCTGTACAAGATACGCCTTGACGTATCCATCCAGTTATAATAAAAATGGTTCATGGCCCAGTCTCTGTGTTTTTCGCCTCTTACTTTGTTTTATTTCGATCTGCCTATCTACTGCATCAACACTCTTTTACGTTTCATATTCGCCAGGGGCTACCTATCGCCCCACAATACGGCAGCACAGTCCGAACACTTCTTATAGATAAGTTCGGCACCCCGAATTTAGCATTATATGCATTGGCTTCGAATCATGTCTTTGGTCAATAGTTGGGTTGCCCGGCTCCTGTGCTTGCTACCCTACGTTTCGCTCCATCGGCTAGGGTAGTAAAGGGAGAACTACTGCGATTGTGCCCTGGCTTGGACCAGACGAGCACCTCAGTAGAGAAAGCCGAAAACTGACTGTCATGATACGGCGAGAGCCGGTCAGCTACTTGAGGGTTACAAATCGTTGGAGATTTTATCCGCATTATGCGAAAGATCGACACTTCCCGATCAGATGATGACAACACTCTGGCTCGAACCAGGGGCTGCACCCATGCTTTATTATAAAACTCCTATGGCTAAGTGAGGGTGTTTAAGCCGTATAGTCTGATTTCCTTGTTCGTTGCGCTAAACAACTCCTTGAAGGACCATGTAATTGGATCAAGATTGTTTAGATTCCATCCCGAACACCTCTGTACTATCTATGTGAGGGCAGAAGCTGACGACTGGCCAACCCTCAGATTACATATAACATGACCGCACAGGAGGAAACAATCAAAGCATAATAAAATTGCATTAACAAAACAGGCTTTGTTTCTCATAATACAAGGCAAAGGCAACATGACTACATTCATTCAAACACAATGTCCTGTGAACATTGTGCTGCCACAAGGCGAGACCCCTCCAGGACATCCGCAAAATACCGTTCTGGTGTACGCCGCTCCTTGCCCTCTGGTGGCCCCCTGGTCACCTCGACGGCGTCCATCTTCACGCACCACATCTTGCAACGGGCGAAGGCCATGCGCGCACCTTCAATACAGGCCGAGCGCTTCACGACGTCCAACCGAGGACATGCGTTCACCACCTGCCTCACGAGTCCGAAGTAGCTGCTTGGCATAGCTTCGGCTGGCCATAGCCGGATTATCAAATCCTTAATGGCTAGTTCGGCCATCCTATGCAGCTCCACCAGCTGTTTCAGCTGATCGGTGAAGGACACGGGATGCTCCAGCGCCGCATACTGCGACCAGAATAGCCTCCCTGTGGAACCCCCTCCTTCGGATCGATAGAACTCCGCGACATCAGATACACCGCGTGGCAAATCCGCAAAGGCCCCTAGGGAACTCCGAACTCGAGTTAGTAAAAGGTACTGCTTCTCTGCATACTTGCTCTGCATCTTAAATGCCTTACCCGCCGTGTTCTTCTTGGCCTCCTGGATCTCCTGGAGGGCGGCCTGGGCCTCATTCCGGGCAGTCTACGTGCTTTGACGAGCCTTGGCGAGTTCGGTCCCTTGAACCGACGCATCATGCTCCAAGGCCTCGCATTTTTTCACCGCATCCTGGAGCTCCTGCTGGACTTCTTTGACCCGGGCCTTGAGCTTCTTACGGGCAGCTTGCTGCTGGACAACCTTCTCCTCGGCCTCGCCTAGGGCTTTCTTCAGGGCCTTGACCTCGGTCGCGGCTTCTGCACATATAACAATACCGCTGTCACTACACAGCGCTTCTCCTTTCTTGAACATATAGCAAGTCGTTCCTCACCTTGCTTCTCTTGGAGCCGAACCTTAGTCTCGCCGAGCTCGTTCTCAGTCCGCTCCAGCTTCTGCTTCAGCTCAGAGACCTCAGCAGTATGCGAGGTCACGGCCAACAAGGACGCCTTCTTATTCATACATATTCTGTTAGTCTCCTACAATAATAGGTTGATCCTATGTCCGGTTCTTCTTGCCGAACTCCGGACAGTGTCTCAGGGGCTACTGAATACATGGGGTTTTCCTCTTTCTATGTCACTTACCTCGAAACCCGTCAATAGATTGCTGCAGGCTTCGTCTAGTCCACTCTTGGTGGACTGAACCTTCTCGATCACCGCACCCATAAGGACACGGTGCTCGTCCACAATGGAGGCGCCTCGTAGCGCCTCCATCAAGTCATCCGACGCCCCTGTGTGGACAGGGGCCACCGGTGGAATTGCCACAACCCCCTCCTTCAAAAGATGGTGCTCGCCTGATTCCGGAGCCATATGGACCTCCGGAATCGTATCCGGCTGAGGACAGAACTGAATACGGCCCTCTTCGCCGGTCTCCTTGGGGATCTGCTCCCCCATCTGTCCGGCAGCGGAGGTCCCGCCTTGTGGCGCCCCCGGAAAATGTCTTGGGCTCCTTGCTTCAGAGCGTCCCTCCGGGATAACACTTCGGTGTCGTCCCTGGCCCCGGGGGAGCAAGCAGGCGGTGGCGACTTGCTCGCCATCTCCGACGGAGCCAGCGAACCTCCAGATGAGGACCGCTGGATAAGGTCACGGGCCGAACTACAAAAGTGTGTATTAACCATGTCAGCATAATAAAAAGAAAGGGCTGGATATGCACGTAAATGAGCCATATCGCTTACGATGTGGCCTGAGGCCTAGTGCAGGGCGTCGTTCCGGACTACTGTCAACGTCCCACACGGTATTGATCGCTGGGGTGCCCTTCCCCTTTTTGGGCTCTTTCGCCTCCGGATGTGCTGGGGCCTCCCTCTTCTTCTTCTTCTTCTTCTTCTTCTTCTTCTCCTTGGGAGGACGGTTGTTTTCCTCCTCCTCCTCCTCCTCTTCCTTGTCACTGTCCTCCGGGATGGAGGAATGGGCCTCGTCGTCTTCGGATGTCGTGTCCGAAGCGCCCTTGCGATGGGGGCCACTCTTGGCCCCCTTGGCCTTCTTCTCCAGCGCCGTATATGGCGCTGACACCAGCATCCTCGCCACGTGCGGGTTGACCGGTTCCTCGGGCAGCGGCACCGGACACTGGATCCGCTGCGCCTTCTCCACCCAGTCTTGAAGGAGCAATACCAAATCTCAGACATCATCCTTGAAACATTCAAGTTGAGAATACGTCAAAAGAAACATACCTCGTTGGTGGGGCGTTTAGAATTGCGACCATGGTCTGAGTCCATGGCCGGTGGCTTCTCGTTGCCCTTAAAGAGCAACTTCCAGGCCCCTTCATGAGAGGTGTCGAAGAGCCTTCTCAGGGTCTGGTGCTTCTTCGAATTGAACTCCCATAAAGGGCGGCTTCGACGCTGGCACGAAAGAATCCGACGGACCAGCATCACCTGGATAACATCGACGAGCTTGACGTCCTTGGTCACCACACTTTGAACGCGCATCTGCAACACTATCAGCTCATCAGGAGAACACCAGTCCGGACTCTTCTCGACCCAGGAGGTGAGCCGCATGGCAGTACTAGAGCGGAATTCCGCAGCTGCGGCCCAGGTGGTGTCGCGAGGTTCTGTGATGTAGAACCACTGCTTTTGCCATTCCTTTACTGTCTCTATAAAGGTGCCTTTGGGCCAGGAGACATTGGATAGCTTGCTCACCATGGCCCCTCTGCACTCCGCGTGCTGACCGTCCACCACCTTCGGCTTCACGTTGAAGACTTTGAGACACAGCCCGAAGTGGGGATGGATGCGGAGGAAGGCCTCGCACACGACGATAAACGCCAAGATGTTGATGAAGGAATTCGGGGACAGATCATGGAAATCTATCCCGTAATAGTACATCAGCACACGGATGAAAGGGTGGAGTGGAAACCCTAGCCCGCGGAGGAAATGGGGACTACTCTCTCTGTGGGCTTCGGCGTGGGGACGACTTGTCTCTCGGCTGGCAGACGGTGGGCGATCTCCTTTGCCAAATATCCGGCCGCCTGGAGCTCAGTAATATCCTCCTCCTTGATGGAGGAGACCATCCACTTGCCCTGACCACCAGATCCAGACATGGTTGCTTGAGTGGAAAGGAGATGGGAACTTGGGCGCCGGAGCTTGAGATCGGAAGGGCGAAGATAGAGAGAAGGCGTGAGGAGAGGAAGGGTGAACTCTTATCCCCTTATAAAGGCAGCAGATATTAAACACCTCCTCACTCGCCTTAGGATTCACCTGTTCCCTAGGGCTGTATGAACGGCCCGCTTGAGTTACCAATGCCCGCATTGATGAGAATCCCGTGATAAGGGGACATGATCTCTATTTCGAAAAGACGTGCCAATAGCAACTGTGTCTCAAAACGTGGGATAACAGACGAAAAACGGTTCACAATTATAACCGGGCAGACATGATGCCGTGTTGGAGAGAAGCTGTCAACAGATTGGATTCGTGCAAATATTATATTCTCTCTCCGGTTGTGTATGGTGTGCGTAACAGGCCCGGATGCACTTATTTCGTCCGAAGACTATTCTGGAGTTCGGAAGGAGGGAACCCGCCTTGCAATGCCGAAGACAAATCTGCGCGCTGGACTCCTCGTCATTGAAGCCAGGTTCAGGGGCTACTGAGGGAGTCCTGGACTAAGGGGTCCTCGGACGTCCGGCCTGTTATCCATGGGCCGGACTGATGGGCTGTGAAGACATGAAGATCGAAGACTGCACCGTGTCCAGATGGGACTCTACTTGGCGTGGAAGGCAAGCTTGGCGACCGAAGATTCCTTTTTATGTAACCGACTCCATGTAAACCCTAGATCTCCTCGGTGTCTATATAAACCGAAGGGGATAGTCCGGAAAGGACACCACATATACTCATTACCATATTCTTAGGCTAGACTTCTAGGGTTTAGCCATTACGATCTCGTGGTAGATCAACTCTTGTAATACTCATATTCATCAAGATCAATCAAGCAGGAAGTAGGGTATTACCTCCATAGAGAGGGCCCGAACCTGGGTAAACATCGTGTCCCCTATCTCCTGTTACCATCGATACTAGACGCACAGTTCGGGACCCCCTACCCGAGATCCCTCTTCTGTCTCCAACAGGGATGCCCTGGAAGGCATCCCTCTTCTGTCTCCAACATTATCGGTAACCTTACTTGGAGCTATATTTTTATTCGTCACATGATATGTGTTTTGCTTGGAGTGTCATTTTATTTTGTTAGGATTTAATTTTTGTCATTTATAATAAGGTTTTGTATATTTTATTTCAATAAAAATGTCAAGGATAGCCTTCACCATGCTTAGTTTGCAATTATATGAGTTATTGTTTCAAAATAGAAAGTTGCACGCTATTGCGTAAATTCTCCAGAAAATTTAGAATGTGATAAAATGTTGAAACTTTGACATAATGAGATATGATAAATTTTATACAATGTGGTATTTTTTCAGAATTTTTGGAGTTAGACAAGTATGAATATTCTTGCATTCTTTATAGACCGTCCTGTTTTGTGAGATTGCTGTTATGTTTGCATATGTTTGCTCGTTTAATGATTCTATTTGAGGATAGGAGTATTAAATATGTGGAGGCATTTAGTATGAAATGTCAAAATTTAATTTTAGTGATTTTCTACAGTAGAGAATGATAAGGTTTTGCATTTATTTATACTAACTTATCTCATGAGTTCTTGTTGAGTTGTGTGTGGATGAAGTTTTTAAGAATTAGGGAAACCGTGATATGAGAGGAATTAAGGAGACACAAGAGCCCAAGGCATCCCTAGTTAATATTTCAATAAGTCTCAAGCATCTAAGCTTGGGGATGCCCCGCTTGGCATCCCACCTTTCTTCTTCAACAATGATCCATCAATTTTGGTTGAGCCTAAGTTTTTGCTTCTTCACATGATATGTGTTATCCTTGGAATGTCATTTTTATTTTTTGCTTGTTGTTTGAATAACATACTTAAGATATAAATTTTTTATGAGAGAGAGTCTTCACATATCTACTTAATTATTTGACTACTCATTGATCTTCACTTATATCTTTTTGGAGTAGTTTGTCATTTACTCTCGTGCTTCACTTATATCCTATGAGTAAATGGTTGAATGAATTGAATATCATAAATCTGAAATTATATATGTTTCATATGCTTATCCCATGGGGAGTAATGAATTCACATATAAGAAGAATATATAGGTGGTAAAATTTATTGAAAGTTAGCAAACACAACATTGGTCACTTGAACAATTCATGAACGAATATTGAAGGAAGAGAGATTTCATAGATAAATATTAATGGGGAACGTAGTAATTTCAAAAAAATTCCTACGCACACGCAAGATCATGGTGATGCACAACAATGAGAGGGGAGAGTGTTGTCTACATACCCTCGTAGACCGAAGCGGAAGCGTTATCACAACGCGGTTGATGTAGTCGTACGTCTTCACGGCCCGACCGATCAAGCACCGAAACTACGGCAACTCCGAGTTTTTGCACATGTTCAGCTCGATGATTGTCGGTGTACTAAAGTAGGGGTACCCTTAGTACCCCGAACTTGTGCACGGGCAGTCGCAGTACCCCCGCGGCAAGGCCTGCCAGGTGACCGCCAAGACCCTCCGCGGCTACTTTGAAGACCATTCAAGAACAAAGTTCTCAAGACAAGACCTCGGCAAGAGGAACTTGCCGGGAAGGCCATCAGCAGCGTTCCAAGACCCCGACAAGAGGCGCTTGCCGGGAAGGCCGTCCAAGGCATTCCAAGGAACTTGCCGCGGCGCGCTACGCGCCCCGACAAGGCCCGGTGAGCGGCAAGCTCCCGGAAGCGACAAGTCGACGACCGCGGCAAGGCGCTTGCCGCGGCAAGACCCCACTCCACGCCCGCGCTCCAGCACATCCACCCACGTGTCGCTCCGGGGCCCCTCCCGAGCGCACGTGGCAGGAGGCTGTGCAGCTAGGGGCGTGCGGTGGCACGCAGGTGCTGACAAGACAACCATCGTGGCAAGACGGTGGCGTCCCTAGCGGTCCCTTTCGGTGCTGTCTAGGCGACACAGACGGGCATTTAATGCCCTTGTCCCCTGCCGTCAGGGTTAGGTATGATAACACTGTAGCAGCTAGCTGTGCCTACTACAGCACCTAGCTGTGCCTACCCACGGCACCCTTTCCATTTTTGCCCTTGGCCCCCGTTGCTCTATGTCGGTAACCCCTTGAGTATAAAAGGAGGCCCGTGTGCAACGTAGAGGGAGGTCGGCCACCTCGAGAGCCCTCGCGAGGTTCAGCATTTCCACACACCCACGCTCGATCTCGCTCCCGAGCTAGAAATCAATACCAATCCACAAAGCATGAGTAGGGTTTTACGCATCCTTGCGGCCCGAACCTGGGTAAATCGCTCGCGTGCTTCGCCTCGGTTTACTCCTCGCATGACCCAACCGCCCGCTTGCTTCGCCTCGATCTGCTCTTTGCGCAACCTCCGCCCCCCGCCGAACCAAAAGGGACCCGGTCCGCCGGTCCCATAGGCGCCCGTGGATCAGAAACCCCGGCATCTCTGGCGCGCCAGGTAGGGGGCGTCGAAGTGGTGTGAATCAGATCCGGCGTTCTAGCGAGCGAGATCTCCATCTTCTTCATCAACATGCCACCGAAGAAGAAGGTTTCGGAGGTGGCCGCCCCGTCCGCGCCGAGCCACCCACCGCCGGAGCAAACGGACGGTGGGGCAGGCGCCGGCGGAAGGGCACACATCGACGAGGGAACTCTTGGTGCTGCCAGGTCCCAGGACAAGGTTGCGCTGCCCATCGGCGGCGTGGCCGGCTCCCACAATGACCGGGCGCACTCCAAGACCTCGGCGTCCGTGCATGCACCGCGCCCATCTCAGGAGGCGCGGGACCGGCAGCGTCATGGTACTCACAGTACCATGCACTCGCTGGATCAAGATCGAACTGGTGGATCTCGGAGCGCCCAAAGCCACCACGCACGCCAACACGTCCAGAACAGATAGGTTGCCAAAGCCTGAGCAACCAGATCTCTGATTTTTGAGTTATCTTCCCTGGATCGGCTTGCTTTATATGAAAAGCCCGTGCGCGGAGGAGCCAACTCGTAGCTGGCTGCGCACTTGCGTTGTTTCGAGCTCGCTCAACAACATTAGGTGAGCTGCGGCTGGTTGCTACACTAGCCGCGCCCTTGCATTGTTTCGAGCCTGCTCAACAACGTAAGTTAGCTGCGGCTAGTTGCTACACTAGCCGCGCCCTTACTTTGCTTCGAGCCCCGCTCAGCAACTTAAGTGAGCTACAGCTAGCTGCGACAAGGTTTCTTGCCGGTAGCGGCACCGCCAGTTCCGTGCTCAGCGCTCGCGGTCTGGATGCCTGCACCGACAAGTTCCCTAAAAGCGTAGGGTAAAAACATGCAAAGTTGACGCCGAAGCGGGAAGGCCCTTACCGGGTGAAACGAGTCACTGGGCCCGGCGCCGGCCGCCCTGAGACCGAAGATGGCGTCCCAGTGAGCAACTCCTGGAGCATCGAGCATCTTCGTGAGTTTTACCCGTAAGGCGCGGTTGCCGGAACCCGTTCCGGCAACCACCTCTTGTACAAAGTCTTGCCGCCGTTGCATGTAATCCTTTGTACGAGGCCGGGCGCAGATCCCGTGCGCAGCAGAGCCCGCGTGCTCCGCACATTTTGTCGATTTTATGCTTTCTATTTTCTGGCATATATGATCTGACATTTGTGCAGCACCAACCCCACGGCAAGCGTTGACGAGCTGCTAGGCTCTATATCTTTATTTTCTCTTCTTTCTTTTCTTCCTTCTTCCAAGGAAAGAAAGGATCCCTCGCCCACAAGTTTGCCAGGGGGGAAGGGAGAAGAGAAGGGTATGGACCAGGCCTCGTTCAAGAATTTCGTCTTGCCGGGAAGCAAACGACAGAAAAGCTAAGTTGCCAAAGTTTGAGCAGCCAAGTTTTTTAAATTTTAAGTTATCTCCCTTGAACGACTACACTTTGTATGGGAAACCTGTGCGCGGAGGAGCCAACTCGTAGCTGGCTGTGCACTTGCGTTGTTTCGAGCTCGCTCAACAACATTAGGTGAGCCGCGGCTAGTTGCTACACTAGCCGCGCCCTTGCATCGTTTTGAGCTTGCTCAACAATGTAAGTTAGCTGCGGCTAGTTGCTACACTAGCCGCGCCCTTACTTTGCTTCGAGCCCCGCTCAGCAACTTAAGCGAGCTGCAGCTAGCTGCGACAAGGTTTCTTGCCGGTAGCGGCACCGCCAGTTCCGCGCTCAGCGCTCGCGGTCTGGATGCCTGCACCGACAAGTTCCCTAAAAGCGTAGGGCAAAAACATACAAAGGGAGGAGTCAAGTAAAGGGAATAACATTGCAATAGCTACCCAGAAGGAAGTTATATTACAAAATAGCTTGTCGCAGCTCTAATAAATGTCTTCTATGACATAGCTAGCAGCGACAAGGAAAGAAGGAAGCCGGCGGCCTAGTCGACGCGGTCGCCCTCGACCCTCTTGATCCCGCTCACCTTGTCCACAATGGGTGCGACAAGGGCCTTGAGCTCTTCCTGATTGATATCAGGCGGCAAGGATCTGAGGACGTTGTGGAGGCGGAGGCCTGGATTGCGGAAGGCCACCTTTATCAACACCTTCTGAAGGGCTCCCGCGCAGATCTCGCGCGACTCGTCGGCCAGCCGCTTCGGGATCTCATCCCGGAGCCGCTAGAGCGCCGTCGCCACGCCTTGGAAGAACATAGTGAGCTTGGCGCTAGGTTGGAGGTTCTCGTCGGAGGAGTACCCGAAGTCCTCCACCCCCAGCTGCGCCAGCTCCTTATCGATGTCCCCGGCAAGCGCCTCGAGGAAGATTCGGCGTGACCTAGGCCGCGCGTGCCCGTGCACTGTTTTGGGCCTGGCCCAACAGCGCTCGGCACCGTGTCTGGCCCAGGCCCAGGGGCTCCTGTCGGTGTACTAAAGTAGGGGTACCCTTAGTACCCCGAACTTGTGCACGGGCAGTCGCAGTACCCCCGCGGCAAGGCCTGCCACGTGACCGCCAAGACCCTCCGCGGCTACTTTGAAGACCATTCAAGAACAAAGTTCTCAAGACAAGACCCCGGCAAGTGGAACTTGCCGCGAAGGCCATCAGCAGCGTTCCAAGACCCCGGCAAGAGGCGCTTGCCGGGAAGGTCGTCCAAGGCATTCCAAGGAACTTGCCGCGGCGTGCTACGCGCCCCGACAAGGCCCGGTGAGTGGCAAGCTCCCGGAAGCGACAAGTCGACGACCGCGGCAAGGCGCTTGCCGCGGCAAGCCCCCACTCCACGCCCGCGCTCCAGCACATCCACCCACGTGTCGCTCCGGGGCCCCTCCCGAGCGCACGTGGCAGGAGGCTGTGCAGCTAGGGGCGTGCGGTGGCACGCAGGCGCTGACAAGACAACCATCGTGGCAAGACGGTGGCGTCCCTAGCGGTCCCTTTCGGTGCTGTCTAGGCGACACAGACGGGCATTTAATGCCCTTGTCCCCTGCCGTCAGGGTTAGGTATGATAACACTGTAGTAGCTAGTTGTGCCTACTACAGCACCTAGCTGTGCCTACCCACGGCACCCTTTCCATTTTTGCCCTTGGCCCCCATTGCTCTATGTCGGTAACCCCTTGAGTATAAAAGGAGGCCCGTGTGCAACGTAGAGGGAGGTCGGCCACCTCGAGAGCCCTCGCGAGGTTCAGCATTTCCACACACCCATGCTCGATCTCGCTCCCGAGCTAGAAATCAATACCAATCCACAAAGCAGGAGTAGGGTTTTACGCATCCTTGCGGCCCGAACCTGGGTAAATCGCTCGCGTGCTTCGCCTCGGTTTACTCCTCGCACGACCCAACCACCCGCTTGCTTCGCCTCGATCTGCTCTTTGCGCAACCTCCGCCCCCCGACGAACCAAAAGGGACCCGGTCCGCCGGTCCCATAGGTGCCCGTGGATCAGAAACCCCGGCAATGATGATCCCCGGACTCCGATCCAGCAAAGTGTCGGGGATGAGTTCCGTCAGCACGACGGCGTGGTGACGATCTTGATGTTCTACCGTCGCAGGGCTTCGCCTAAGCACCGCTACAATATTATCGAGGATTATGGTGGAGGGGGGCACCGCACACGGCTAAGAGATCAATGATCAATTGTTATCTCTGGGGTGCCCCCTGCCCCCGTATATAAAGGAGTGGAGGAGGGGCCCGACCAAGGAGGGTGGCGCGCCCAAGGGGGGGAGTCCAACTCCCACCGGGAGTAGGACTCCCCTTTTTCCTAATTGGAGTAGGAGAGGGAAGGAAGAGGAAGGAGGGAGGAAGGAAAGGGGGGGGGCGGCCCCCCTCCCAATTCGGATTGGGCTTGGGGGGGGGGGCGCCCCCTCCCTTGCACCTTTCCCCTCCTTTCCACTAAGGCCCAATAAGGCCCATATACCTCCCGGGGGGTTCCGATAACCTCCCGGTGATCCGGTATTGTCCCAATCTTACCCGGAACCTTTTTGGTGTCCAAATATAGTCGTCCAATATATCGATCTTTATGTCTCGACCATTTCGAGACTCCTCATCAAGTCCGTGATCACATCCGGGACTCCGGACAACCTTCGGTACACCAAAATATATAAACTCATAATGAAACTATCATCGTAACGTTAAGCGTGCGGACCCTACGGGTTCGAGAACAATGTAGACATGACCGAGACACGTCTCCAGTCAATAACCAATAGCGGAACCTAGATGCTCATATTGGCTCCTACATATTCTACGAAGATCTTTATCGGTCAGACCGCATAACAACATACGTTGTTCCCTTTGTCATCGGTATGTTACTTGCCCGAGATTCGATCGTCGGTATCTCAATACCTAGTTCAATCTCGTTACCGGCAAGTCTCTTTACTCGTTCCGTAATACATCATCTTGCAAGTAACTTATTAGTTGCATTCGTTGCAAGGCTTAAGTGATGTGTATTACCGAGAGGGCCCAGAGATACCTCTCCGACAATCGGAGCGACAAATCCTAATCTCGAAATACGCCAACCCAACATGTACCTTTGGAGACACCTGTAGAGCACCTTTATAATCACCCAGTTACGTTGTGACGTTTGGTAGGACACAAAGTGTTCCTCCGGTAAATGGGAGTTGCATAATCTCATAGTCATAGGAACATGTATAAGTCATGAAGAAAGCAATAGCAACATACTAAACGATCGGGTGCTAAGCTAATGGAATGGGTCATGTGAATCACATCATTCTCCTAATGATGTGATCCCGTTAATCAAATGACAACTCATGTCTATGGTTAGGAAACATAACCATCTTCGATTAACAAGCTAGTCAAGTAGAGGCATACTAGTGACACTTTGTTTGTCTATGTATTCACACAAGTATTATGTTTCCGGTTAATACAATTCTAGCATGAATAATAAACATTTATCATGATATAAGGAAATAAATAATAACTTTATTATTGCCTCTAGGGCATATTTCCTTCAGTCTCCCACTTGCACTAGAGTCAATAATCTAGATTACACAGTAATGATTCTAACACCCATGGAGCCTTGGTGCTGATCATGTTTTGCTCGTGGAAGAGGCTTAGTCAATGGGTCTGCTACATTCAGATCCGTATGTATCTTGCAAATCTCTATGTCTCCCACCTGGACTAGATCCCAGATGGAATTGAAGCGTCTCTTGATGTGCTTGGTTCTCTTATGAAATCTGGATTCCTTTGCCAAGGCAATTGCACCAGTATTGTCACAAAAGATTTTCATTGGACCCGATCCACTAGGTATGACACCTAGATCGGATATGAACTCCTTCATCCAGACTCCTTCGTTTGCTGCTTCCGAAGCAGCTATGTACTCCGCTTCACATGTAGATCCTGCCACGACGCTTTGTTTAGAACTGCACCAACTGACAGCTCCACCGTTTAATGTAAATACGTATCCGGTTTGCGATTTAGAATCGTCCGGATCAGTGTCAAAGCTTGCATCAACGTAGCCATTTACGATGAGCTCTTTGTCACCTCCATATACGAGAAACACATCCTTAGTCCTTTTCAGTTATTTCAGGATGTTCTTGACCGTTGTCCAGTGATCCACTCTTGGATTACTTTGGTACCTCCCTGCTAGACTTATGGCAAGGCACACATGAGGTCTGGTACACAGCATTGCATACATGATAGAGCCTATGGCTGAAGCATAGGGAACATCTTTCATTTTCTCTCTACCTTCTGCAGTGGTCGGGCATTGAGTCTTACTCAACTTCACACCTTGTAACACAGGCAAGAATCCTTTCTTTGCTTGATCCATTTTGAACTTCTTCAAAACTTTGTCAAGGTATGTGCTTTGTGAAAGTCCAATTAAGCGTCTTGATCTATCTCTATAGATCTTAATGCCCAATATGTAAGCAGCTTCACCGAGGTCTTTCATTGAAAAACTCTTATTCAAGTATCCCTTTATGCTATCCAGAAATTCTATATCATTTCCGATTAGCAATATGTCATCCACATATAATATCAGAAATGCTACAGAGCTCCCACTCACTTTCTTGTAAATACAGGCTTCTCCAAAAGTCTGTACAAAACCAAATGCTTTGATCACACTATCAAAGCGTTTACTCCAACTCCGAGATGCTTGCACCAGTCCATAAATGGATCGCTGGAGCTTGCACACTTTGTTAGCTCCTTTTGGATCGACAAAACCTTCCGGCTGCATCATATACAACTCTTCTTCCAGAAATCTATTCAGGAATGCAGTTTTGACATCCATCTGCCAAATTTCATAATCATAAAATGCGGCAATTGCTAACATGATTCTGACAGACTTAAGAATCGCTACGGGTGAGAAGGTCTCATCGTAGTCAATTCCTTGAACTTGTTGAAAACCTTTTGCGACAAGTCGAGCTTTGTAGACAGTAACATTACCGTCAGCGTCAGTCTTCTTCTTGAAGATCCATTTATTTTCAATTGCTTGCCGATCATTGGGAAAGTCAACCAAAGTCCACACTTTGTTCTCATAGATGGATCCCATCTCAGATTTCATGGCTTCAAGCCATTTTGCGGAATCTGGGCTCACCATTGCTTCTTCATAGTTCGTAGGTTCATCATGATCTAGTAGCATGACTTCTAGAACAGGATTACCATACCACTCTGGTGCGGATCTTACTCTGGTTGATCTACGAGGTTCAGTAGTAACTTGTTCTGAAGTTTCATGATCATCATCATTAGCTTCCTCACTAATTGGTGTAGGTGTCACAGAAACCGGTTTCTGTGATGTACTACTTTCCAATAAGGGAGCAGGTACAGTTACCTCATCAAGTTCTACTTTCCTCCCACTCACTTCTTTCGAGAGAAACTTCTTCTCTAGAAAGGATCCATTCTTAGCAACAAATGTCTTGCCTTCGGATCTGTGATAGAAGGTGTACCCAACAGTCTCCTTCGGGTATCCTATGAAGACACATTTGTCCGATTTGGGTTCGAGCTTATCAGGTTGAAGCTTTTTCACATAAGCATCGCAGCCCCAAACTTTCAAAAACGACAACTTTGGTTTCTTGCCAAACCATAGTTCATAGGCGTTGTCTCAGTGGATTTTGATGGTGCCCTATTTAACGTGAATGCGGCCGTCTCTAAAGCATAACCCCAAAATGACAGCGGTAAATCTGTAAGAGACATCATAGATCGCACCATATCAAGTAAAGTACAATTACGACGTTCGGACACACCATTACGCTGTGGTGTTCCGGGTGGCGTGAGTTGCGAAACTATTCTGCATTGTTTCAAATGTAAACCAAAATCGTAACTCAAATATTCTCCTCCACGATCAGATCGTAGAAACTTTATTTTCTTGTTACGATGATTTTCAACTTCACTCTGAAATTCTTTGAACTTTTCAAATGTTTCAGACTTATGTTTCATTAAGTAGATATACCCATATCTGCTTAAATCATCTGTGAAGGTGAGAAAATAACGATATCCGCCACGAGCTTCAACATTCATTGGACCACATACATCTGCATGTATGATTTCCAACAAATCTGTTGCTCTCTCCATAGTACCGGAGAACGGCGTTTTAGTCATCTTGCCCATGAGGCACGGTTCGCAAGTACCAAGTGATTCATAATCAAGTGGTTCCAAAAGTCCATCAGTATGGAGTTTCTTCATGCGCTTTACACCGATATGACCTAAACGATAGTGCCACAAATAAGTTGCACTATCATTATCAACTCTGCATCTTTTGGCTTCAACATTATGAATATGTGTATCACTACTATCGAGATTCATCAAAAATAGACCACTCTTCAAGGGTGCATGACCATAAAAGATATTACTCATATAAATAGAACAACCATTATTCTACGATTTAAATGAATAACCGTCTCGCATCAAACAAGATCCAGATATAATGTTCATGCTCAACGCTGGCACCAAATAACAATTATTTAGGTCTAATACTAATCCCGATGGTAGATGTAGAGGTAGCGTGCCGACCGCGATCACATCGACTTTGGAACCATTTCCCACGCGCACCGTCACCTCGTCCTTCGCCAGTGTTTGCTTAATCCGTAGTCCCTGTTTCGAGTTGCAAATATTAGTAACAGAACCAGTATCAAATACCCAGGTGCTACTGCGAGCTCTAGTAAGGTACACATCAATAACATGTATATCACATATACCTTTGTTCTCCTTGCCATCCTTCTTATCCGCCAAATACTTGGGGCAATTCTGCTTCTAGTGACCAGTATGCTTGCAGTAGAAGCACCCAGTTTCAGGCTTAGGTCCAGACTTGGGTTTCTCCTCCTGAGCAGCAACTTGTTTGCTGTTCTTCTTGAAGTTCCCCTTCTTCTTCCCCTTGCCCTTTTTCTTGAAACTAGTGGTCTTGTTGACCATCAACACTTGATGCTCCTTCTTGATTTCTACCTCCGCAGCTTTTAGCATTGCGAAGAGCTCGGGAATTGTCTTATCCATCCCTTGCATATTATAGTTCATCACGAAGCTCTTGTAGCCAGGTGGAAGTGATTGGAGAATTCTGTCAATGACGCAATCATCCGGAAGATTAACTCCCAGTTGAATCAAG
Source organism: Triticum dicoccoides (assembly GCF_002162155.2). Taxonomy (NCBI): domain Eukaryota; kingdom Viridiplantae; phylum Streptophyta; class Magnoliopsida; order Poales; family Poaceae; genus Triticum; species Triticum dicoccoides. The sequence goes on along the minus strand of NC_041390.1, from coordinate 529,206,481 downwards.
TGATTATTATACCCAGACATTTTGAGTATATGCTCACTGACAAAACTGTTCTCCTCCATCTTGCAGCTATAGAACTTATTGGAGACTTCATACCTCTCAATCCGGGCATTTGCTTGAAATATTAGCTTCAACTCCTAGAACTTCTCATATGCTCCATGACGTTCAAAACATCGTTGAAGACTCGGTTCTAAGCCATAAAGCATGGCACATTGAACTATCGAGTAGTCATCAGCTTTGCTCTGCCAGACGTTCTTAACATTGTCAGTTGCATCAGCAGCAGGCCTGGCACCCAGCGGTGCTTCCAGGACGTAATTCTTCTGTGCACCAATGAGGATAATCCTCAAGTTACGGACCCAGTCTGTATAATTGCTACCATCATCTTTTAACTTTGCTTTCTCAAGGAACGCATTAAAATTCAACGGAACAACAGCACGGGCCATCTATCTACAATCAAACATAAACAAGCAAGATACTATCAGGTACTAAGTTCATGATAAATTTAAGTTCAATTAATCATACTACTTAAGAACTCCCACTTAGAAAGACATCCCTCTAATCTTCTAAGTGATCACGTGATCCAAATCAACTAAACCATAACCGATCATCACGTGAAATGGAGTAGTTTTCAATGGTGAACATCACTATGTTGATCATATCTACTATATGATTCACGCTCGACCTTTCGGTCTCAGTGTTCCGAGGCCATATCTGCATATGCTAGGCTCGTCAAGTTTAACCTGAGTATTCTGCGTGTGCAAAACTGGCTTGCACCCGTTGTAGATGGACGTAGAGCTTATCACACCCGATCATCACGTGGTGTCTCGGCACGACGAACTTTGGCAACGGTGCATACTCAGGGAGAACACTTTTATATTGAAATTTAGTGAGAGATCATCTTATAATGCTACCATCAATCAAAGCAAGATAAGATGCATAAAAGATAAACATCACATGCAATCAATATAAGTGATATGATATGGCCATCATCATCTTGTGCTTGTGATCTCCATCTCCGAAGCATCGTCATGATCACCATCGTCACCGGCGCGACACCTTGATCTCAATCGTAGCATCGTTGTCGTCTCGCCAGTCTTATGCTTCTACGACTATCGCTACCGCTTAGTGATAAAGTAAAGCATTACAGGGCGATTGCATTGCATACAATAAAGCGACAACCATATGGCTCCTGCCAGTTGCCGATAACTTGGTTACAAAACATGATCATCTCATACAATAAAATTTAGCATCATGCCTTGACCATATCACATCACAACATGCCCTGCAAAAACAAGTTAGACGTCCTCTACTTTGTTTGTTGCAAGTTTTACGTGGCTGCTACGGGCTTAGCAAGAACCAATCTTACCTATGCATCAAAAACCATAATGATAGTTTGTCAAGTTGGTGCTGTTTTAACCTTCGCAAGGACCGGGCGTAGCCACAGTCGGTTCAACTAAAGTTGGAGAAACTGACACCCGCCAGCCACCTGTGTGCAAAGCACGTCGGTAGAACCAGTCTCGCGTAAGCGTACGCGTAATGTCGGTCCCGGCCGCTTCGTCCAACAATACCGCCGAACCAAAGTATGACATGCTGGTAAGCAGTATGACTTATATCGCCCACAACTCACTTGTGTTCTACTCGTGCATATAACATCAACACATAAAACCTAGGCTCGGATGCCACTGATGGGGAACGTAGTAATTTGAAAAAAATTCATACACACACGCAATATCATGGTGATGCACAACAACGAGAGGGGAGAGTGTTGTCTACGTACCCTCGTAGACTGAAGCGGAAGCGTTATAACAACGTAGTTGATGTAGTCGTACATCTTCATGGCCCGACCAATCAAGCACCGAAACTACGACACCTCCAAGTTTTTGCACACGTTCAGCTCGATGACGATCCCCGGACTCCGATCCAGCAAAGTGTCGGGGATGAGTTCCGTCAGCACGACGGCGTGGTGACGATCTTGATGTTCTACCATCGCAGGGCTTCACCTAAGCACCGCTACAATATTATCGAGGATTATGGTGGAGGGGGGCACCGCACACGGCTAAGAGATCAATGATCAATTGTTATCTCTGGGGTGCCCCCCTACCCCCGTATATAAAGGAGTGGAGGAGGGGGCCGGCCAAGGAAGGTGGCGCGCCCAAGGGGGGGAGTCCAACTCCCACCGGGAGTAGGACTCCCCTTTTTCCTATTAGGAGTAGGAGAGGAAAGGAAGACGAAGGAGGGAGGAAGGAAAGGGGGGCCCCCTCCCAATTCGGATTGGGCTTGGGGGGGGGGGCGCCCCCTCCCTTGCTCCTTTCCCCTCCTTTCCACTAAGGCCCAATAAGGCCCATATATCTCCCGGGGGTTCTGATAACCTCCCGGTGATCCGGTATTGTCCCAATCTTACCCGGAACCTTTCCGGTGTCCAAATATAGTCATCCAATATATCGTTCTTTATGTCTCGACCATTTCAGGACTCCTCGTCAAGTCCGTGATCACATCCGGGACTCCGAACAACCTTCGGTACATCAAAATATATAAACTCATAATGAAACTGTCATCGTAACGTTAAGCGTGCGGACCCTACGGGTTCGAGAACAATGTAGACATGACCGAGACACGTTTCCAGTCAATAACCAATAGCGGAACCTGGATGCTCATATTGGCTCCTACATATTCTACGAAGATCTTTATCAGTCAGACCGCATAACAACATACGTTGTTCCCTTTGTCATCGGTATGTTACTTGCCCGATATTCGATCATCGGTATCTCAATACCTAGTTCAATCTCGTTACCGGCAAGTCTCTTTACTCGTTCTGTAATACATCATCTTGCAACTAACTTATTAGTTGCATTGCTTGCAAGGCTTAAGTGATGTGTATTACCGAGAGGTCCTAGAGATACCTCTCTGACAATCGGAGCGACAAATCCTAATCTCGAAATATGCCAACCCAACATGTACCTTTGGAGACACCTGTAGAGCACCTTTATAATCACCCAGTTACGTTGTGACGTTTGGTAGCACACAAAGTGTTCCTCCGGTAAACGGGAGTTGCATAATCTCATAGTCATAGGAACATGTATAAGTCATGAAGAAAGCAATAGCAACATACTAAACGATTGGGTGCTAAGCTAATGGAATGGGTCATGTCAATCACATCATTCTCCTAATGATGTGATCCCGTTAATCAAATGACAACTCATGTCTATGGTTAGGAAACATAACCATCTTCGATTAACGAGCTAGTCAAGTAGAGGCATACTAGTGACACTTTGTTTGTCTATGTATTCACACAAGTATTACGTTTCCGGTTAATACAATTCTAGCATGAATAATAAACATTTATCATGATATAAGGAAATAAATAATAACTTTATTATTGCCTCTAGGGCATATTTCCTTCAAATATACTATCTTGGACATATTCTATGATTGTGAGCCCCATTTATTATTTTCAAACTTGAGCAAATTAGTTGAAGTTGGACAAGGAAGACAGCATAATGAGTTATGTTTGGGTATATTTGTATAGAAGTTATATTGTTATGGATCCTCCAACATGTGGTGCTTGCTTAGGATCTTTTGCTAGCCAAAAATTCATACTAAGTAGAGATACTATTTGTGCATCCAAAAATTCTTAAACCCAGTTTATTGCCATAAGTGTCCACCATATCTACCTATGGATTGAATAAGATCCTTCAAGTAAGTTGTCGTCGGTGCAAGAAGCAATAAAAATTGCTCCTAAACATGTATGATCTTTTGTTGTAAGGGAAAATAAGCGATGTACAAACTTGTGATGGTAAAGAAATAAAAGTGATGGACTGCATAATAAAGGTTGTTATCACAAAGGGCAATATAACATGGCCTTCCTTTGCATTAAGGGCTTGCACATCCAAAAGTAAAAAGCACATGACAACCTCTGCTTCCCTGTGCATAGGGCCTATCTTTTACTTTTATGTATTTACTTTTATGCAAGAGTCAATAGTATTCCTTCTCATTTCAACCTCAATTATTCTCTAGTTGGCAAGTATCATGTGGTGGGGAAAGATTCAAGCATATACGACCATTCAAATATATTTGATCATGAATTATTATTGTTGTCAATTATCTATATGATAAATGAGTTGAAAGGTGAAACATTAAGCCCCTATCTTTCTCTGTGTTTGATGGAAGCTATTTGTTCTACAAATATGCTTTGACTGTTAGCATTCATGGAAGACTATATGATAGTTGAGTATGTGGAATTTACTAAATCAAAGCTGTTACATAGACCCTTCCTGAAAATAAGATGAATTGCAATTGTTTGATGACCGAGAACATAGTTTGTTAGTTTTCAAGAAAGTTTATTGTCTATACTTTAATGTGTGAATAGCTTGTTACTTGATCATGAGAAGTTTTATTAGATGAGCTACTGTTTATGATAGATAATGATGCTAGAAAAAGTGATTGGAATTATCATTGTTCAAACTTGTGCACTTGCTAGCATTCATAATTCATAAATTTTTTCTTTGATCATTTACATACTCGAGGACGAGCATGAATTACTAGGCCATATATTATGCTTAGGAGTTGTGTGTCTGCCCAATTTCAAGCAATACCGAAGGAATCACACCACCAGGCTGTGAAGCAAATTCTTTGATATTTAGGTCACGCACCAATGCTTGGATTATGGTATCCCAAGGGCTCATCATTTGATCTAGCTGGATTTTCTAATTCTGGCTATGCTGGAGATCGTGTGGATCGCAAGTCTACATTAGGCACATGCCACTTCCTTGGACGATCTCTTGTCTGTTGGTCCTCAAAGAAGCATAACAATGTCCCACTTTCCACAGCAGAGGATGAGTACATTATCGCTGGTGCCTGCTGCTCATAGTTGCTACAGATGAAACATACCCTCAAGGACTACAATGTCAACATGAAGAAATCCCATCTCTATTGTTACAATGAGAGTGCTATCAAGATCTCCCACAACCCAGTGCAACATTCCAAGACGAAGCACATTCAGATTCGTCACCACTTTCTTCGTGATCATGTCCTGAAGGGAGACATTGTCATCGACCACGTGAAGACTGAATACCAGCTTGCCGATATCTTCACTAAGACCTTGGATGAGAGAAAGTTTTGCAAGTTTTGGTGCGAGATAAACATCCTAAAATCTTCGAATGTCCTCTGAAGTGGACGCACATCCTAACGCTTATGTATTTGTGATGACTTTGATGCACAACACCCGAAGTAACATATTTATTCAATCATTGAGGACTTACCCTCTAAGTGGGAAGAAATTAACGAAAAACTTGACTCTCAGACCCTAGGACAATTGTACGCGGTGTCCGTAGTCATCATAGTTCTTATACGGTGGGTAACGCCACCACCTCTTTGTGGCATTCTTCAATTTTGAGTTTGTCGTCATTTGCACTTTCGTCAAACTTTTCAAATTCGTCGTTTGAGGATATTCTTCATTGCTTGAACTGTTATTTATATTCTTGAGTTTTATGTCCTCAACGACATCCACATATTGCTAATTCTTCAAGTTGCGCTCTTCGCCTATGTGGATGTGATCGGACCCACTCTCCTCTATGCTAAGCTCAACACACTCTATTAAAAAATTCTTCATATATGTTCTATTTGACACCATTCAAAATCTTCACTGTGTCCTTGATGACTGAAGAAATTGCGAACACATTTTAAATTCTTAAAAGGTTTTTTCCTAGCGGTTGCCACAGTAACTTCATCCCGTGCTCGACTCGCGTGGATAAGTATGTGAAAATGCATGCGTGACACATGTCACAGAGATGCAAATGGTCAGGGGCTTATCCATTCAAAATCTTTGGACCACTCGGTTTTCACCGTGGCTATAAGTATCCTTGACTCCGTCAACCTAATTTTACTGTGCTCCATGCTCCCGTCGCTCTCACTCCCAAACCATAGCACCACCGCTGGAATTCATCACTGCCGGAGAAGAAGAGCTTCACTGCCTCGACTTATTCGTCGACGTACTCACGTCATACGCAAATTTCTTCATCTCCACCGCTGCCATAGCTATCTTTCATCGCGAAGTTAGGGCACGGAAGATCTAAACTGACAATTTCCTTCGTTCCGTCATCCAGTTCATCGACTTCATCCTTGGTGTAATTAAATGCTAATTTCACCACCTAGTTTGATCTCTTCTTTACCTGAAAATATTTAAGTGTTGTTTTTACTTCACTTTCGATTCTTCGGCAGTTCCTTTTGGCCAGTCTTGAGTATTTCATCTAACTTATGCTTAACTGCTAGATTCCTCAATTGTGCGAATTTCTTCAATATGTACAACTCTAGAACCTAAGTCAAGAACACTTTGTGAATTTCATCAAGATGATAAGGGTCAATTTCCTCAACTGGTTTTATTTTTGAAAAACATAAGCATGTGACTCTTCCCAAATTCCTCGCAACTATAATCTGTTCACATGTACAAATGTCTGCCGACGAATCTCTAGGTTCTCATCAAATTAATTCATTTGCAGTGTTGCTTGAGAAAAATCTTCAGACATCAGAGTCATCAAAAGCTCAGAAACCTCCGTTGAAGAAAATGGCTGATGATAAAAAGCCTCAGAAAGGAGGAAAGAGGAACACATTGCTTTTGAGATCCCTGAGGATATTTACTCAAGGTACTGCACGCCGGATGAAGAATTCATGGCAAAGAGACTGACAAGCAGTGCAAGGCGCACATGCAGCGCATCAAACACAAGTGGGCCTATGAATGGATGAGTTATAGATACGTGACTCCAAAATACATGAAGGACTTTCCTGTGAAGCCTCCATGCAAGCGGCCACCACTAGCTCCTGGACATGTGGCTGACCCCACCAACATCAAACACGGTGAAGAATTTCCCACTTAATGGGCTAAAGGTCATGCCAAGTTGGCAAAACAGGCCAAGAAGGCCGTTGAGGATTTCAACAAGGCCTCAAAGGCACCAGCTAAAGCAAGTGGCAGTGCCACTGCTTTAAAGGCCTCAGTACTCAAGACTGCAAAATCTTCAGTGCCTCCACCAGCCACAAGTTCATTAGTGGCAACAGCAAAAGCTTCAACGCCGGTTGTGCTCGTGTCTTGCCAACGCACCGAAGGCTTTCCAATAGCCACTATTGATGCATCAAGTGCCTCAGCTAGTGGGCATATATCTTCATCAATGTTGCCGGCGTTCTGGGAACCAGGGTGCCCGGACTTGCCTGCCTGTGGGCGACGGTGTGGCTACTTCAACGGCCCGGTATGGCCCATCTGCAAGATCTCCAAGACAAGACCCTCGCGAGGGCCCCCAGGCCTCATGAGGCGGACGCCACCAAGACCTCTGGAGGAGGCGGCCTCCCCAGGTTTCCTCCTGAGGAGCGGAGATTCCTATGCAGGTACCCAGCCTCACGAGGCTGGCATGACACAAGCCATGACGACCAAGGCAGGCGGGCGCTAGTGGGCGCAGAGGAGGCAGTTTCCTCTTTGGTGCTAAGAAGGCAAGGACATGCATGGGTTCTCGAGGAATCTGGCAAAGGTTTCCAATCCAGTGCAACAAGACCAAGACCACTAGCACGGCAGGACGGATGTCATCGTCGAGCCCACCATTGCGTCACGACTAGAAGCTTTGCAAGCGAAGACCACCTTTCGTCAGGATAAGATGTACTACTTGTCCCCTTTCAAATTGGCCACTGTGGGATCCTTCCCGCCTACGTTTTGGGGGAAGAGGACCGAGGCCACTATAAATATTGGTTAGCCACCACTGTAGAGGGGAGACTGATTCCTCACCCATGAACCTCGCGAGATAGTTCATCCTCGGTACCAGTTCATCCTCAGCCCCTCGTGAGGCCAATCCATGACAAAGCAGAAGTAGGGTATTACACCACAAGGTGGCCCGAACCTGGGTAAACTGCAGTGTTCATCTTCTTCCTTGCTCGCGCGAATCGGGCTAGGCCATGGGGCGATGAGTTGGTAGGCTTGAGAGGTTGAGTTCTTAGCACACCCCCCAGCATTCGAACCTTCTTGGGTCTGCCGAGCCCTGAACCCAACATTTGGCGCGCTAGGTAGGGGCATGTCGAAGTCCTTCTTCCACCGTTCGCTTCGCTTCCGTTCCATTGCTCCCATGGCAAACACTCGGTGTGTCCGGGTCGAGCGCCAGGCCGCTCGTGTCGCCCAGACGGCACCCACAGGCAACGGTGCTCCTCGTCGCTCTGCCTCCCTTGTGGCTAACGCCGCCACTGACCCTAATGCTCATGAGCAGCAGGATTCGTCACTGCCACCTTCCGTGCGACATGATGGCCGCACCACAATTCCATCACCCACTCCGACAACGGCATCGTCCTCCCATGCTCGCCATGGGCCGGTGAACGCGCAGGCTGCATTGCTCATGGCGCACGAGCTCCTGCGTTATCGCCCCGCCAACAACCTCTACGACGACTGGCTCGGCAGCATCGCTGAGCTCGTCAACGCCGCCGGTGAGGCTCCTGCGCCATCCCACTCGCTCCTCCTTCCGCCATCCCAGGCGGGTGATGTGGCCCATAACGTGCCTCCTCTGCCCGCTCAGCACGACATGGACCCGGAACCCAGACATGATGCGCCCTCGCACGACCCACGGCATGGGGCGTGATGTCGCTTGAAGCTACGTCGGTATTTCCCAAAAGAGGAAGGGATGATGCAGCACATCAGCGGTAGGTATTTCCCTCAGATGTGAAACCAAGGATATTGAACCAGTAGGAGAACCAAGCAAAACAACGTAAACAACACCTTCACACAAATAACAAATACTCGAAACCCGACGTGTAAAAGGGGTTGCCAATCCCTTTCGGGTAACAGTGCCAGAAATTGGCAAACAGACATGAGAGAGTTGTAAATATTGATAGATCGAACGCCAAATAAAATAAATTGCAGCAAGGTATTTTTGTATTTTTGGTTTAGTAGACTGAAAATAAAATGCAAATAAAATAGATTGCAAAGGCAAATAATATGAGAAAGATACCTAGGGGCCGTAGGTTTCACTAGTGGTTTCTCTCGAGAAAAATAGCAAATGATGGGTAAACGAATTACTATTGGGAAATTGATAGAACTTCAAATAATCATGACGATATCTAGGCAATGATCATTATATAGGCATCACATCCAAGATTAGTAGACCGACTCTTGCCTATTGTAGCGATCCGACCTCAAACGGTCAAATCTCTGTGCATAAGTGTCATCCCTGGATCGGTAATGCTGACACACACAATACTTGAAGGATTTATAATAGAGTGCAATCACACACTTATGTAGAGTGCAATCACACACTTATTACATCGAATGTCTCAAAAGAGAACTTATTACAATAGTATGGCTTAAGGCCATCTAAATAAGATAATAGCGGAAGGCTTCAAAGATAAAGTGATTCCATCAACTCCAACGGCATAGCTGAGTGCATGACAACGACCTAGCGCACCTTACTCTTCGTCTGAAAAGTCTGCAACATAATACGTTGCAGCCCGAAATGGGTCAGCACATGGAATATGCTAGCAAAATAATACTGTACATCAATGAATAAGGTAAATGCTAACAGTACATGCATATATGGCTGGTGGAGGCTCTATGGTTAATGTTTTTGCAAAAAGCCAATTTTTCCCTTCTACAAAGGAATATATTTTATTTAACTAGTAAGTTTGTTGAAAACATTGAGAATGGTAACCCCATCTCAATCCCAATTAAATAGTAATTAACAACCCAACAAAATTAATTAAGAGTGTTGAAATCACATCAATAATTCAAGAAGCAGATACTCAAGATGTCCATAACCGGGGACACGGCTAACCATGATTAGTTTGTACACTCTGCAAAGGTTTGCCCACTTTTCCCCACAAGACTCGATCTCCTCCGTTGTATTTCTCGCACTGCATGGTGTTTGAGAAACGGACGACCGAGACACAGTCTTTCCGAAGAGGTCACCTTAACCGATAGATAGGCCGGTACACCTACAATCCCCTACATCTGCTAGCCCATCATGGAAAGATTCCCCACAACTTACTCAACTATGCCAGAGCCCATATTGGCTTGTGGCTACACATGAAAGTTTCTAGCATGAATAACCTTATGATCCCTTTGAGCCTGGGTGGCGAACCATAGGATGATCACACAGATTCCCCGGGATCCCCTTGGACAGCACTGGATTGCCCCAGGTGCCCACAAACAATCCACCCAGATGTGTGTTAAAGTAACCACCTTAGATAAACCCTTAGTCCATAATAATACTCTCAACTGTCATGAATCTCTCAAACCAAACCACGTATACGAGCATAGCATAGCGGTATAAGCACAACGTAGAAATAACTCCCAAGGTTTGAATGAAAAGGGCAATAGGTACTACCTCAACTACTACTTCCCAATACCCACAAGTTATCAAATCCTAAACAATGCAATGTTTGAGGGTTGAAACTAATGCATAAAAACTGGGGAATGAAGAAGTATGATCAAAGTGTTACTTGCCTTGCTGACGATATGCAAACCCTAGAAACTCGTAGTAGCACGCTTCGCACTCTGGAAATTCTATCACAAACAAACAATAGCATACATAAGCACTCAATCATAGATGCTAGGTAAAAACTTAGATGAGAAAGTCCAAACTGAAAGTTCAACTGAAGTGCTTCGATTTGCAAAAATAATCAATCAAATCGGAGCTACGAAACTCAAACTACGATCAAAAGAAGTTCGAATTCAAATCTTCTTGAAACCAAATTTTAATTTGTCAAAATCATGTTCAAGTTGATTAACTGGAAAGAGGGGTTTGAGACGAAGATTTTGGCATTGGTTTCACTGGATTTGGATGAACTGTTAAAAAATTGCGGGGTTTTGAAGATCAGGGGCTAATCTGCGATAAAAATAATCGTGGATAGGTCCCTGGCTAAAAATAAAATAAAAAGAAAAAGACTAACGGACGAACGTTTGTTATCAGAGACAAACGAACGAACACGTTCGCTAACAAAAGCGTTCGGGCGAATGTTCACTAATTAGTGAAACAAAAAAAAAACCGATCTAACCGATCCGAACGAAAACCGAAAAAACCGGGCGGTGGCGGTTTTTTACCGGTTCCTC
>NC_041390.1:529132068-529195025 GCF_002162155.2 Triticum dicoccoides | reverse complement strand
TCGGGGAGGGGGGGGGTGGGGTTCTTGCGCAAGGGGGCGGCGGTGGCGGAGTCCGGTTCGGACTCCAGTTGGAGTCCGCCGGCGGCATGGTGGTGCGGCGGGGAGGCGGTTGGCATGGGCGGGGCGGCCTGCTCGGCTGGGCCTTCGGCCTAGTCGGGCGGGTTTTTTTTTTAAATAAATTCCGCCGAAAAAAAATCCTAATAAAATATAAAAAAATTTGAAAATGCCAAAAACAATTTTCACTGTCTAATTAAAATATTTAGAACAAGGTGAACATTTTTCTGGCCTTGAAATGCAATTTTGAAAAATGCATATTTTTGTAATTCAAATAAAATAGCAATAAATTCCAAATACAATATTTATTTTATTTAACATTTTCCTCCAATATTCCCCTCTGATTTTGGAGAAGTCATTTTATCTCATCTCATTTATTTTTAATATTGGAAATATTTCGGAGTGAAAATTATTAAAGTCAAAATGATCCTCTTTCCAAATTTGAGAAAAAATCAAATATGAAAATAATGAAAGTCCCCAACTCTCTCCCTGGGGTCCTTGAGTTTTTTAGAATTTCTAGGATCACCAACAAAATGCAAATAACATATGATATGCATGATGACCTATGTATAACATCCAAATTGAAAATCGGGATGTTACACCTGTATCTACTACTATTAATTACTCCACACATTGACCGCTATCCAGCATGCATCTTGTGTATTAAGTTCATGAAAAAACGGAGTAGTGCAATAAGAATGATGACATGATGTAGACAAGATCTATCTATGTAGAGATAGACCCCATCGTTTTATCCTTGGTAGCAATGATACATACATGTCGCTTCCCCTTCTGTCACTATCAAGCATCGAAGATCGAACCCACTACAAAGCACCTCTTCCCATTGCAAGATAAATAGATCAAGTTGGCCAAAACAAAACCCAAATATTGGAGAAGAAATATGAGGCTATAAGCAATCATGCATAAAAGAGATCAAAGAAACTCAAATACTTTCATGGATATAAAAAGATAGATTTGATCATAAACTCAAAGTTCATCCGATCCCAACAAACACACCGCAAAAAGAATTACATCATATGGATCTCCAAGAGACCATTGTATTGAGAATCAAACGAGAGAGAGGAAGCCATCTAGCTACTAACTACGGACCCGAAGGTCTACAAAGAACTACTCACGCATCATCAGAGAGGCACCAATGGAGGTGGTGAACCCCATCCGTGATGGTGTCTAGATTGGATCTGATGGTTCTGGACTCTGCGGCGGATGGATTTGATTTTCGCAGACTCCCCTAGGTTTTTTTGGAATATTGGGGTATTTATAGAGCAAATAGGCGGTCCGGGGGGCACCCGAGGTGGGCACAACCCACCAGGGCGCGCCTGGGCCTCCTGGCACGCCCTGGTGGATTGTGCTCTCCTCGAAGCACCCCCAGGCGCAGCCTTGGCCCATTAGGTGTCTTCTTGTCCAAAAAAATCTCTGTAAGGTTTCGTGGAATTTGGACTCCGTTTGGTATTGATTTCCTGCAATGTAAAAAACATGCAGAAAACAACAACTGGCACTTGACACTATGTCAATAGGTTAGTACCAAAGAATAATATAAAATGATTATACAACATCCAAGATTGATAATATAATAGCATGGAACAATCAAAAATTATAGATACGTTGGAGACGTATCAGCATGCCCAAGCTTAACTCCTACTCGTCCTCAAGTAGGTAAGTGATAAAAACAGAATTTTTAATGTGGAATGTTGCCTAACATGTCATATCATATTTCTTTTCTTTATAGCATGGACATTTGGACTTTTATATTGTTCAAAGCAATAGTCTAGTTTTGACATGATAACTTAAATACACAAGCATATCAACAAAGCAACCATGTCCTTCAAAATATCAACGCTAAAATAAGCTATCCCTAGCCCATCATGCTCAATCATTGATCCATTTATGAAACACACTCTCATATTAACTACACCCAATGCTCAAGTATGATCACAGTGCCTCCTAGTTGGTGCTTTATGAGAGAAGGTGGAGACTCAAATTCAAAAATAAAAATTGCATAAATTAAAAGAAAGGCCCTTCGCGGAGGGAAGTAGGGATTTGTAGAGGTGCCAGAGCTCAAAGCGAAGAACTTAGAGATAAAAACATTTTGGGAGGTTTGTCCTTCCCACCAACGAAAATGACTTAGAGTTCCCAACACTTTCCATGCTAGATATATCATAGGCGGTTCCCAAACGGAAAATAAAGTTTATTCCTTTTTCAACCATACTTTCACTTTCCATGGCTAACTGTATCCACGGGTGCCTTCCATACCAACACTTTCCAAGGAATTTATTATTTGACAACATAAAGTAAATTCATTTTTCATTTCGGGACTGGGCATCCCTAATACCTTTGCCTTACTCTCGTGCAATGACAAGTGAATAAACACTCATCATGAGAATAACACATCTAGCATGGAAAATATTAGCCACCCCTCACCGCTCTGCGAGCGAAACGAACACACAAAAGACAAGTTTATTTTGAAAATTAGAGATGGCACATACAAATTTTCTTAGAACGACAAAAGGATACCGCATATAGGTAGATATAGTGGACTTATGTGGCAAAACTGGTTTAAAAGTTTTTTGGATGCACAAGTAGTGATCATACTTAGTGCAAAATGAAGGATAGCAAAAGATTGAGAAGCAACCAACCAAGAAACGAATAATTTCATAAGTGAGCATTAAGCATAATTAACACCGAATAATGCACCACAAGTAGGATATAATTTCATTGCAGACTTATTGACTTACGTGCTTGCATATGGAATCACAAAACTTAACACCAATATTCTTACTAAAGCATAATTACTCATCAACATAACTCACATATCACATAATCATATCTCAAAACTATTACTAAGAATCAAGTTTATTTTGTCCAATGATCTTCATGAAAGTTTTTATTACATCCTTCTTGGATATCTATCACTTTGGAACTAATTTTCATGTGTTGCTTTTAATAAGCTCAAACAAATACTCCCCCCATTCCAAAATTGTCACACCCTAGTTAGCCATGCATTAGAGTGTTGCATCATGTTTACTCTTTCATCAGAAACCTGAAATGGGGATGATAGAACCCCCAGTCCCCTCTTAAACCAATTAGGGTTACTAAAAACTTTTTCAATGAACCTGAAATGCCCTTCTAAAATGCCCATCATTTTTGTCTTGGTTCAGAACCTCTGCCAAAAGTGATGCACATTTTCCTAGGCCATCTTAGGGTTTTTGAATTAAATCATAAATATTTGAATTTGGGCATTTAAAATTATATAAAATATTTAAATGCTCAAATATCTCCAAACTAAAATGTTTCATGTTGGAAATAATCCAACTATGGACCAGGAGTAGTTTGGTGATTTTAGGAGTTGCCTAAGTATTTTATTTAATTCAACAAAGTTGCAAAAGTATTAAAAAAACAGAAAACAGAAAGAAATGGAAAAACTTACCTGACGCCTGCTCCTGGCCCACCGGCCGGCCCAGCCCAGCGCCGCTCCAGCGAGCTGCTTGCCGGCCAGGCAGGCAGGCAGGTGCCCGACGGCGACCGCAGCGCGCGCCACGCACCTGCTCGCCGCCTCGCCGCTCCCCTCGCCCGGTGACGTCGTGGATCGGCCTCCCTCGCTCCCCCGAACCCCCCAGACACCCCCTCTCCTCTCCAGCTCCTCCCCCTCGTGCTCCCCCGCCATGACCGACGCCACCATCGCCGTGCCTTCGTCGTAGCCGTGCTCCCCGCCGCCCGTGCGTCCTCTCATCGTGTCCAGGAGCTCCGCCGCTGTCCACTCCATCGAGCAAGCCGAGCCCCGAGCGCTCTCAACGCCCGAGTCCACCGCAACGACCTCGCCTGAACCGCCGTCGCCGGAGATCCCCTTCAACACCGTCGTCGCTCCGGTCCATCTCCGGCCGCACCAAGGGCTTCGTCGCACTCACTGTGAGCTTAGCCATCTTCCCCCCTCCTTTTTTGCTCCCGAGCTGTGTAGCGACCTTCCAGAGCTCAACCGCACCCACCGCCGTGGAGCTCGTCGCCGACGTGCTCCCGGTCACCCTCCGACCACTCCACGGTGTCTATCATGCTCACCGTGTCACGTAGCACCTAGCTAGCTACTCCCCGCGCCTCACCGACCCCTCTAGCGTCAAGTTCGTCTTCGGCCGAACCCCGGTGGCCGCGAAAGTCGTCGCCGGCGCCAACTCCGGCCACCCCGACCCCAACGGACTCCACCAAGAGCTGCGGCTCGTCCTCAGCTCCACTCCGGTGGTCTCCGCGATCCATTTGGCGGCCGAAACAGCCAAAACCACTTCCGCCGCCGCGTCGGGCTCGCCGGCGGCTAAACGCCGGTGCAGCCGACCCGGGTTTGACCACGGGTGGGCCCTGGTTGACTCCCCTGAGTCAATGACAGGTGGGGCCCAGCCCTGTTAATTAAACAGGTTTAGTTTTAATTAAACTTTAATTAATCTAATCACACTGACACGCGGGACCCACTGTCAGGTTTGACCCGAACGTGTCCCGTTGACCTGCTGACGTCACACTGACGCCAGGCTGACGCAATAATTGATTTTCTGGAATTAATTTAATATAGGAAAATTCCAGAATATAGTTTAAACTTTAAAAATTCATAACTTTTATTCTGTAACTCCAAATCAGACAAATTATATATGAAAAATGATCAGAAAAATCCAATCTATCCATCTGTACTATTTTCATGCATGATTAAACAAGTTAACCTGATGTTTAATACAGAACAAGGAAAAACACTTTAAAGGGCCATGTTTGAGTTTGAAATTTGAATCTTTGATTCAAATTGGTTCAAACCCTTCTGGTCTTAGTTGCATTAGCCCAACACACTCATATTGCTATGTTTCATGCATGCATCATATTGTTGCACATTGTTTGGTGATGGTTGTGTATCGGTGTTCTTGCGGCAGGTTCTGCCTCCGAGGAGTACCGTGATTACCCTAACGAAGAACCGTATCAGTGCATCGAACCATCAGGCAAGCAACCAACCATTTGATCATATTGATACAATCCCATGTTCTCGCTCCTGCTCTCTTTTACTGCATTAAGACAACGCGTTTCAAACTGCTGTGTGCTACGGTAGTTGAACCCACTTCCTCTGCATGACCTGTCATTGCCACAGTAACTAGATGAAACCCACTAGCATGTGTAGGAGTTGATTGAGCCATATGAATGTGTTGTTCCTACCTTGCTATGCCTGCTATGCTTAGAGTCGTGTCAGGTCTGGTTCATCTGGGTGATGAGCTAGAGTGAAATGATTATGTCGGTAATGAGAGTGATGTGGTGAACACGATTTGGTAAAGGTATCGATGAGAGGCCATGTAGGAGTACATGGTGGGTTGTTTCATTGAAGCCGACCTTAAGCACTGAGATCTGTATGTGTGATTTAAGAATCAGCTACTACCATGCATTGGGCCCGAAACCAATGGACCCTCTCGGCTTCTTATTCACCCTAGTTCTCCGTCCAGGAGTTGCAAGTAGTTTCTGGTGTTTGTAGCCTACTGGAGGCCGTGGACAGCGCTGACCGTAGGGGTGGGCTGTGATGCGGTAGGTACGTGGCACAGTGTACCGAATACCCGTTAGGTATCTCGGGAACCCTGTTCACATCGTTCGGGGCCGTATGGGAAACCTCGGCCGGACTCCCTGCGGATGGAACCTGGATAGGCGATAAACCTGGACTGGAGGCTTAGGTGATTAGGTAGGTCGTGGCCGACACCCACGTTGGGCTTCCGCTTGAAGGTTGCCGAGTACATGTCGTGTAAACGACGGTAAGAGGTGAGAGCGTGTATGAAGAAGTACACCCCTGCAGGGTTATCATGATCTATTCGAATAGCCGCGTCCGCGGTAAAGGACTACTTGGTTGCCTATACAGTTCATAGACAAGTAAATGGAAACTACTAAAAGCCTCAAGATAAGTGTGAGTGCCGAGGATGGCTCTTCCGTAGGAAGACGGAGGTGGATCCTCGGTAGTGTATTGAAGTGGTGAGTAGTGGACTCGTGTGCGCAAAACCATTTCAAGTTGGAGTCTCGTAGGTTAGCCTAGCCAAGAGTCAAAGCTGGCTTGCTGCAACAACTCCACCAACCCTTCTTGATAATATGCATGTATGTAGGATCTGATGTAAGACTTGCTGAGTACCTTTGTACTCATGTTGCTATAATTTACATTTTTACAGAAGACGCTGCAACCCCTTCTGATGGGTTCTACATAGACGTTGACATCAATGAGTAGGCTAAGACCCAGGTGGTGATCCTGAGCTTGTGAAGGACCACGTAGTATAGCTAGGCTTTCCAAGCCTCTTTTATTTTTCTAGTTGTCTGTACTCAGACAAGTTACTTCCGCTGCTGGCTTGTATGACTGTATGACTTGAATGCTGGGTCGTGTGACCCGTACCTGTGTGTATGATTATGTATGGCTCCCTGAGCCTTAAATAAAGTACTTGTGTCATAGAGTCATGTTGTGATGCCTTGTTGTGTTTGCACATATCGAGCATATTGTGTGTATGATTGAAATGCTTGGTATGTGTGGGATCTGACTATCTAGTTGTTTATCCTTAGTAGCCTCTCTTACCGGGAAATGTCTCCTAGTGTTACCACTGAGCCATGGTAGCTTGCTACTGCTCTGGAACACTTAGGCTGGCCGGCATGTGTCCTTCTTCGTTCCTGTGTCTGTCCCTTCGGGGAAATGTCACGCATTGAGTACCGGAGTCCTGCTAGCCCAGTGCTACAGCCCGGACCCACTTGCTGATGACCGACACGTTCGTTGCTGGGTCATGGATGCCTGTCCCTGTAAGTCTGTGCCACTTTGGGTTTACGACTAGTCATGTCAACCCGGGCTCTTTATCATATGGATGCTAGCGACACTATCATATACGTGAGCCAAAAGGCGCAAACGGTCCCGGGCAAAGGTAAGGCGACACCTGTGGGGATACCGTGCGTGAGGCCGCAAAGTGATATGAGGTGTTACAAGCTAGATCGATGTGACATCGAGTCGGGGTCCTGACAGCGTTGGCATCAGAGCCGGACTGCCTGTAGGTTCTCCAAGCCAAACTGGTCGATGTTGAGTCTAGAAATTCTTCAGTTATATGTAGGGGAATTGTTTGTGGGTGGAACGTAAGGCTCTTTTTACTCCTTTATCTTATGACATTCTGATCTGAGTCAGTCTATTCTTCCACCGGGGGTTAAGGAATTAGGATCTATCCTCTCTATCAGGATCACGTGTTACTAATCAGTAGTACCTTATAGGGTTGATGGATACAAGCCTAGTTCAGTTCTACTACCACGTTATGTTGTTAGGATGGACTCAGAACTTTGATATGATGATGTTGAGTGTGTATGAAATCCTTTGTCAAATGTCTCAAAATCCTTCTTGAGCATTTACAGCTGTTATGCTGCCGAAATTTTGCTAGAAATTCTAATGCCTTTGCATTATGATTGTGTTTTCAGATGGCCACTCGCGACCTCAATCAAGTGGTTCGCCTGACTCGATGCCTAGATGTACCCGGCCATACTGCCATGTTGGTCAGGGAAATGACTGAGGCCGGATACCGTTGGTATCCTGAGTACACGGTCGAAGAGCAATTCCGAGACTTTAATCAAAGCCAGTATCTCTGCACTGTCACGATATTTCCATCTTATCCTGGGTCCACCGAGCCCCTTCACTGCTCCTATGGACTCGGGGTTACTATTGAGATGGCTGTGCAGGACGCCGCCTACTCTATGATGACCATCATGCGAGTCAGGTCTGGCCTATTTCGGGACTCTGATTTCCGGTATATGCCAGGATCACTTCCGGGAGCACAAGGGTATCTCCAGGCTATCTATGCTGACCCCACCCAGGAGGATTCACGGACTCGCACCACTGCTGAGATGCTCGAGGATAAGGACCGTGAAAATCGGGCCTTGAGGTTAGAGCTCTTCAATACCCGTGCTGACCATTGGGCCACATTGACTCGGTTTGCACCGGCGGTGCAAGCTGGATATTCGGATATGCGCGATCTCTATCCTATGAGATCTGCTCTGCCAGACGTGATGGGTTGGCGTGATGTAGGAGGCATCACCCCACCTCGCGGTCCCCGCAGGCCACCGTCTGTTGGTCCAAGACCTCATCCTAGCCCCTATGGTCCACAAGCTCCGCGAGATCGTCTGTTTCCGGATGATCATGTTGAGCTTCCAGGCTATGGAGGTGACTTCTACGAGGAATACTACGGATCGGTCTGAGTTAGTGGTAGTATCACTAGTTCGTGTTAGCTGTGTCGTCTATCGTCCTGCGTGACTCGTGGGATATGACCTAGCTGTATCGCCTTCCGGAGGTGTAGAAAAATAATGTATAGGAGCTGGGAATGCCTCCGATGAGATGTAATCCTCTTTTCACCGTAATAGTACCTTGTTTGGTCTTGTACTAAACCCTGTATGGTGTGTATGACGATGGAATAAAGAAGCAGTTTCTGTATCTACCATGTCATACGGATGATCGTCTTGCATTCCGAGTTATTCCTTACATTCTGTATCCTATGTCGGAATTTTATCATTCTGACTAAATCATTGTCTTGTTTACCTAGGATGGTCAACACGCGCACTAACCGTGCTCCTCAAGAGCAGGCCGAAGGCAGTGAAGTCAGGAATGCAAATCTGCCTCATCCTCCTTCCCTAGCCGAGGTTATGATGGAAGCCGAAAGAAACAAGCGGGAGACCAACCGTTTGTTGGAGCGTATTGAACAGAACATAGCACACCATCAGAGGACTAACGTGGTGTCACTCAGTGAATTCATCAAGTTACATCCACCCACGTTCCACCACTCCGTCGAGCCTCTCGACGCTGATGACTGGCTTCGCAGTATCTCTCACAAGCTGCGTTCCGCGCTAGTAGCTGAGGCTGACAAGGTCACCTTTGCTGCATATCATCTTGAAGGCCCCGCCAGTCTATGGTGGGAGAATTATGGAGCTATGCGCCCAGCGGGCCATGTCACTACTTGGGCTGAATTCAGCGAGGCTTTCCGTGAACATCACATTCTGGAGGGTCTCATGGACCGTAAACGTGAGGAATTTTGCAGTTTCACTCAGGGCCGACTCTCTGTGGATGCTTACAGCAGGGAGTTCGGTAACCTCGCACGATATGCAACTGAGGAAGTTTCTACTGATGCCAAGAAGCAAGCAAGGTTCCGTAAGGGACTTAGTCCTGAGCTTCGCCGCGACCTCCGTCTGCATGAGTGCACATCTTTTCAGAAACTTGTTAACAAGGCCATCAGTGCTGAGACTGGTCAGACTGATTATGACGCAACACGCAAGCATGGCCGTGACATGGGTTCCTCATCCGGTGCTGGTCCTCAGAAGCGCCGCGTGTGGGTGCCCAACACCGCCCTGCCACCCAGGTTCACACCGAGGCCGTCTTTCCAAGCGCCTCGCCCCGTTCAACAGTCTGCACCAGCCAAGCCCTATGGGGGTCCAACCAACAATGCTCCTCCACGTACCAGTTCCGTGACTTGTTTCAAGTGTGGGGAATCTGGCCACTATATGCGTGAGTGTCCCCAGACCAACCCCAACCAATCTGCTAAAGCTGTTGGCCGTGGCAAGCCGACAGGGAAAGTGTTCCACGCCAAGCCGGCCACCGCTACACGTGGCCATGTCAACTGTATCTCTGCCGAAGAAGCTCAAGAGGATCCCAACGTCGTTCTCGGTACGCTCCTTGTTAATGGCCACCCGGCATCTGTTCTTTTCGATACCGGAGCCTCTCATTCATTTATATCCGAGAACTATGCTCGTTTGCATAACACCGCATTTTGTGACATGCCATCCACTATGGAAATTTCTACTCCTGGTTCTAGATGGCAGACCTCCAGGGTAAGTTATGGAAATGAAATCCAAGTCGACAGACTTGTTTTCCTTGCATCTTTGATAGCTCTCAAATTTTCAGATATTAATATCATCTTGGGTATGGACTGGATGTCAGCTCATCATGCCAAAATCGATTGCTTCTCTAGGACTGTTCAACTCACTCATCCTTCGGGCAAGATAGTCAATGTCTTGACCCGGTTAGCCGAGCGACAATTATATTCTCTTAACGCCAGCCCTTTGCCAGACCTTGAGGACGTTCCGGTAGTCCGTGACTTCCCGGATGTCTTCCCAGAGGAATTGCCAGGTGTTCCACCTGACAGGGATGTTGAGTTCGTAATAGACCTCATTCCAGGAACCGTTCCGATTGCTAGAAGACCCTATAAGATGGCACCACTAGAACTAGCCGAGCTTAAGAAACAACTCGATGAGTCCTTGAAAAAGGGTTTCATCCGACCTAGTTCATCTCCGTGGGCTTGCCCCGTCCTATTCGTCAAGAAGAAGGATGGTACGGACCGGATGGTTGTAGATTATCGACCTGTCAATTTGGTCACCATCAAGAACAAATATCCGCTCCCCAGGATCAACGACCTGTATGATCAGCTCGCTGGATCCTCAGTCTTCTCCAAGATGGATTTGAGGTTGGGCTACCATCAAATCAAAATCAGAAACGGGGACATTCCTAAAACGGCCTTTGTTACTCGTTATGGACAATACGAATACACCGTCATGTCCTTCGGTTTAACCAACGCTCCAGCCACCTTTTCTCGGTTAATGAACTCAATCTTCATGGAGTATTTGGATAAATTCGTCGTGGTTTATCTCGATGATATACTCATCTACTCCAAGAACGAGGAAGAACATGCCGAACATCTAAGGCTAGTGTTGAAGAAACTTCGAGAGCATCGCCTTTATGCCAAATTTTCTAAATGTGAATTCTGGTTGTCGGAAGTGACCTATCTGGGTCATGTAATATCTGGTAAAGGTATTGCTGTTAACCCTGAGCGAGTTCAAGCCGTCCTTAATTGGACTCCACCTGAATCGGTCAAGCAAGTTCGGAGTTTTCTGGGCTTAGCGAGCTATTGCCGTCGCTTTGTCAAAAATTTCTCCAAAGTTGCTAAACCTCTAACCGAACTCCTCAAGAAAGATAAGAAGTTCGAATGGACTCCACAATGTGAGCACAGCTTTCAGGAACTGAAAAGACGCCTGACTTCTGCTCCCGTACTGATACCGCCAGACTTCTCCAAGGACTTTGTTATCTACTGCGACGCCTCGCGACAAGGACTAGGTTACATTCTCATGCAAGATCGACACGTAATTGCTTACGCTTCACGGCAATTGCACCCACATGAGGAGAATTATCCTACTCATGATCTAGAGCTTGCAGCCGTAGTCTATGCACTTAAGACCTGGCGACATTACCTCCTCGGTAACCGTTGCGAAATATTCACTGATCACCAAAGTCTGAAGTACATTTTCACCCAACCGGATTTGAATCTCAGGCAAAGACGTTGGGTTGAGTTGATCACAGATTTCGACTTAGGAATAACTTACACCCCAGGGAAAGCCAACGTCATGGCTGATGCGCTAAGTCGTAAATCTTATTGTAACAACCTAATGCTACAACAAAGTCAACCGCTTCTCCATGAGGAATTTCGGAAGCTTAACCTTCGCATTGTTCCTCAAGGTTTTCTTTCCACCTTGGTGGCGAAACCTACCCTTACGGACCAGATCGTCAAAGCACAGAAGGTAGATCTAGGAATTTCCCGCATCAAGAGAAACATCAAGAAAGGAGTTGCGAATTGTTTCTCCATTAATGATCAAGGGGTCGTATACTTCGGGAATCGACTAGTGGTTCCCAAAGTGCGAAACCTGAGGCGATTGATCTTTAAGGAGGCTCATGAATCTCCTCTCACCATTCATCCCGGTAGTACTAAGATGTATCAGGACCTACGCCAGAGGTTCTGGTGGACTAGGATGAAGAGAGAAATTGCTCAGTATATTGCTAGCTGCGACGTCTGCCGTCGTGTAAAAGCAGAGCATCAACGGCCTGCTGGCACCCTTCAACCCTTAGCTATTCCTGAATGGAAATGGGATAAAATTGGTATGGACTTCATTACCGGTTTTCCCAGGACCAAAAGAGGGAATAATGCTATCTTCGTCGTTGTTGATCGTCTTTCCAAAGTGGCCCATTTCTTACCTGTTCGCGATAGTATAACCGCTAGTCAGCTGGCAGACTTATACATCTCCCGAATAGTGTCTCTCCATGGTGTTCCCTTGGAAATTAACTCGGATAGAGGAAGTCTTTTCACCTCTCGATTTTGGGAAAGTTTCCAAAACGCCATGGGAACCCGCCTTTCCTTTAGCACCGCTTTTCACCCTCAATCGAGTGGTCAAGTGGAACGTGTCAACCAGATCCTAGAAGACATGCTTCGAGCCTCTATTATCTCATTCGGAATGGATTGGGAGAAGTGCCTTCCATTTGCCGAATTCGCTTACAACAACAGCTATCAATCTAGCTTGGGTAAAGCCCCTTTTGAAATTCTCTATGGACGACGGTGTCGAACACCCCTTAACTGGTCAGAGACCGGGGAAAGACAATTCTTTGGCCCGGATATGATTCAGGAAGCAGAAGAGCAAGTTCGCATCGTTCGTGAAAAGTTGAAAACAGCCCAATCTCGTCAAAAGAGTCAATATGACCGAAAACATAAGGCTATGACTTTCGAGGTTGACGAGAAGGCTTACCTTCGGGTTACCCCTCTGAAGGGAACCCATCGTTTCGGTATCAAAGGCAAATTGGCTCCTCGTTACATTGGACCTTTTCGCATTCTCGCTAAATGAGGAGAAGTTGCCTACCAGTTGGAACTACCTCCGCACCTCTCTAGAGTCCACGATGTCTTCCACGTTTCTCAACTCAGGCGTTGCTTCTCGGATCCTATCCGTGGAGTGGACTACGAAACGCTTGATCTCCAAGATAATCTTACATATCGAGAATACCCCATTCGTATCCTCGATCAGGCCAAGCGTACCACTCGACGTCATAATATCAAGTTTCTCAAAGTTCAATGGTCGCACCATTCTGAGGATGAAGCAACTTGGGAAAGGGAGGATCGTCTTCGACTTGAGTATCCCGCCTTCTTTCCGGAGGAACCCAAATCTCGGGACGAGATTCTTTTGAGTGGGGGTGAGTTGTCACACCCTAGTTAGCCATGCATTAGAGTGTTGCATCATGTTTACTCTTTCATCAGAAACCTGAAATGGGGATGACAGAACCCCCAGTCCCCTCTGAAACCAATTAGGGTTACTAAAAACTTTTTCAATGAACCTGAAATGCCCTTCTAAAATGCCCATCATTTTTGTCTTGGTTCAGAACCTCTGCCAAAAGTGATGCACATTTTCCTAGGCCATCTTAGGGTTTTTGAATTAAATCATAAATATTTGAATTTGGGCATTTAAAATTATATAAAATATTTAAATGCTCAAATATCTCCAAACTAAAATGTTTCATGTTGGAAATAATCCAACTATGGACCAGGAGTAGTTTGGTGATTTTAGGAGTTGCCTAAGTATTTTATTTAATTCAACAAAGTTGCAGAAGTATTAAAAAACAGAAAACAGAAAGAAATGGAAAAACTTACCTGACGCCTGCTCCCGGCCCACCGGCCGGCCCAGCCCAGCGCCGCTCCAGCGAGCTGCTTGCCGGCCAGGCAGGCAGGCAGGTGCCCGACGGCGACCGCAGCGCGCGCCACGCACCTGCTCGCCGCCTCGCCGCTCCCCTCGCCCGGTGACGTCGTGGATCGGCCTCCCTCGCTCCCCCGAACCCCCCAGACACCCCCTCTCCTCTCCAGCTCCTCCCCCTCGCGCTCCCTCGCCATGACCGACGCACCATCGCCGTGCCTTCGTCGTAGCCGTGCTCCCCGCCGCCCGTGCGTCCTCTCATCGTGTCCAGGAGCTCCGCCGCTGTCCACTCCATCGAGCAAACCGAGCCCCGAGCGCTCGCAACGCCCGAGTCCACCGCAACGACCTCGCCCGAACCGCCGTCGCCGGAGATCCCCTTCAACGCCGTCGTCGCTCCGGTCCATCTCCGGCCGCACCAAGGGCTTCGTCGCACTCACTGTGAGCTTAGCCATCTTCCCCCCCTCCTTTTCTTGCTCCCGAGCTGTGTAGCGACCTCCCAGAGCTCAACCGCACCCACCGCCGTGGAGCTCGTCGCCGACGTGCTCCCAGTCACCCTCCGACCACTCCACGGTGTCCATCATGCTCATCGTGTCACGTAGCACCTAGCTAGCTACTCCCCGCGCCTCACCAACCCCTCTAGCATCAAGTTCGTCTTCGGCCGAACCCCGGTGGCCGCCAAAGTCGTCGCCGGCGCCAACTCCGGCCACCCCGACCCCAACGGACTCCACCAAGAGCTGCGGCTCGTCCTCAGCTCCACTCCGGTGGTCTCCGCGATCCATTTGGCGGCCGAAACAGCCAAAACCACTTCCGCCGCCGCGTCGGGCTCGCCGGCGGCTAAACGCCGGTGCAGCCGACCCGGGTTTGACCACGGGTGGGCCCTGGTTGACTCCCCTGAGTCAATGACAGGTGGGGCCCAGCCCTGTTAAATAAACAGGTTTAGTTTTAATTAAACTTTAATTAATCTAATCACACTGACACGCGGGACCCACTGTCAGGTTTGACCCGAACGTGTCCCGTTGACCTGCTGACGTCACACTGACGCCAGGCTGACGCAATAATTGATTTTCTGGAATTAATCTAATATAGGAAAATTCCAGAATATAGTTTAAACTTTAAAAATTCATAACTTTTATTCTGTAACTCCAAATCAGACAAATTATATATGAAAAATGATCAGAAAAATCCAATCTATCCATCTGTACTATTTTCATGCATGATTAAACAAGTTAACCTGATGTTTAATACAGAACAAGGAAAAACACTTTAAAGGGCCATGTTTGAGTTTGAAATTTGAATCTTTGATTCAAATTGGTTCAAACCCTTCTGGTCTTAGTTGCATTAGCCCAACACACTCATATTGCTATGTTTCATGCATGCATCATATTGTTGCACATTGTTTGGTGATGGTTGTGTATCGGTGTTCTTACGGCAGGTTCTGCCTCCGAGGAGTACCGTGATTACCCTAACGAAGAACCGTATCAGTGCATCGAACCATCAGGCAAGCAACCAACCATTTGATCATATCAATACAATCCCATGTTCTTGCTCCTGCTCTCTTTTACTGCATTAAGACAACGTGTTTCAAACTGCTGTGTGCTACGGTAGTTGAACCCACTTCCTCTGCATGACCTGTCATTGCCACAGTAACTAGATGAAACCCACTAGCATGTGTAGGAGTTGATTGAGCCATATGAATGTGTTGTTCCTACCTTGCTATGCCTGCTATGCTTAGAGTCGTGTCAGGTCTGGTTCATCTGGGTGATGAGCTAGAGTGAAATGATTATGTCGGTAATGAGAGTGATGTGGTGAACACGATTTGGTAAAGGTATCGATGAGAGGCCATGTAGGAGTACATGGTGGGTTGTTTCATTGAAGCCGACCTTAAGCACTGAGATCTGTATGTGTGATTTAAGAATCAGCTACTACCATGCATTGGGCCCGAAACCAATGGACCCTCTCGGCTTCTTATTCACCCTAGTTCTCCGTCCAGGAGTTGCAAGTAGTTTCTGGTGTTTGTAGCCTACTGGAGGCCGTGGACAGCACTGACCGTAGGGGTGGGCTGTGATGCGGTAGGTACGTGGCCGGGTGTACCGAATACCCGTTAGGTATCTCGGGAACCCTGTTCACATCGTTTGGGGCCGTATGGGAAACCTCGGTCGGACTCCCTGCGGATGGAACCTGGATAGGCGATAAACAAGGACTAGAGGCTTAGGTGTTTAGGTAGGTCGTGGTCTACACCCACGTCGGCTTTCGCTTGAAGTCGGCCGAGCACATGTCGTGTGCAGACGCTAAGTGGTGGAAACATGTATGAAGAAGTACACCCCTGCAGGGTTATCATGATCTATTCGAATAGCCGCGTCCGCGGTAAAGGACTACTTGGTTGCCTATACAGTTCATAGACAAGTAAATGGAAACTACTAAAAGCCTCAAGATAAGGGTGAGTGCCGAGGATGGCTCTTCCGTAGGAAGACGGAGGTGGATCCTCGGTAGTGTATTGAAGTGGTGAGTAGTGGACTCGTGTGCGCAAAACCATTTCAAGTTGGAGTCTCGTAGGTTAGCCTAGCCAAGAGTCAAAGCTGGCTTGCTGCAACAACTCCACCAACCCTTCTTGATAATATGCATGTATGTAGGATCTGATGTAAGACTTGCTGAGTACCTTTGTACTCATGTTGCTATAATTTACATTTTTACAGAAGACGCTGCAACCCCTTCTAATGGGTTCTACGTAGACGTTGACATCAATGAGTAGGCTAAGACCCAGGTGGTGATCCTGAGCTTGTGAAGGACCACGTAGTATAGCTAGGCTTTCCAAGCCTCTTTTATTTTTCTAGTTGTCTGTACTCAGACAAGTTACTTCCGCTGCTGGCTTGTATGACTGTATGACTTGAATGCTGGGTCGTGTGACCCGTACCTGTGTGTATGATTATGTATGGCTCCCTGAGCCTTAAATAAAGTACTTGTGTCATAGAGTCATGTTGTGATGCCTTGTTGTGTTTGCACATATCGAGCATATTGTGTGTATGATTGAAATGCTTGGTATGTGTGGGATCTGACTATCTAGTTGTTTATCCTTAGTAGCCTCTCTTACCGGGAAATGTCTCCTAGTGTTACCATTGAGCCATGGTAGCTTGCTACTGCTCTGGAACACTTAGGCTGGCCGGCATGTGTCCTTCTTCGTTCCTGTGTCTGTCCCTTCGGGGAAATGTCACGCATTGAGTACCGGAGTCCTGCTAGCCCAGTGCTACAGCCCGGACCCACTTGCTGATGACCGACACGTTCGTTGCTGGGTCATGGATGCCTGTCCCTGTAAGTCTGTGCCACTTTGGGTTTACGACTAGTCATGTCAGCCCAGGCTCTTTATCATATGGATGCTAGCGACACTATCATATACGTGAGCCAAAAGGCGCAAACGGTCCCGGGCAAAGGTAAGGCGACACCCGTGGGGATACCGTGCGTGAGGCCGCAAAGTGATATGAGGTGTTACAAGCTAGATCGATGTGACATCGAGTCGGGGTCCTGACAGCGTTGGCATCAGAGCTGGACTGCCTGTAGGTTCTCCAAGCCAAACTGGTCGATGTTGAGTCTAGAAATTCTTCAGTTATATGTAGGGGAATTGTTTGTGGGTGGAACGTAAGGCTCTTTTTACTCCTTTATCTTATGACATTCTGATCTGAGTCAGTCTATTCTTCCACCGGGGGTTAAGGAATTAGGATCTATCCTCTCTATCAGGATCACGTGTTACTAATCAGTAGTACCTTATAGGGTTGATGGATACAAGCCTAGTTCAGTTATACTACCACGTTATGTTGTTAGGATGGACTCAGAACTTTGATATGATGATGTTGAGTGTGTATGAAATCCTTTGTCAAATGTCTCAAAATCCTTCTTGAGCATTTACAGCTGTTATGCTGCCGAAATTTTGCTAGAAATTCTAATGCCTTTGCATTATGATTGTGTTTTCAGATGGCCACTCGCGACCTCAATCAAGTGGTTCGCCTGACTCGATGCCTAGATGTACCCGGCCATACTGCCATGTTGGTCAGGGAAATGACTGAGGCCGGATACCGTTGGTATCCTGAGTACACGGTCGAAGAGCAATTCCGAGACTTTAATCAAAGCCAGTATCTCTGCACTGTCACGATATTTCCATCTTATCCTGGGTCCACCGAGCCCCTTCACTGCTCCTATGGACTCGGGGTTACTATTGAGATGGCTGTGCAGGACGCCGCCTACTCTATGATGACCATCATGCGAGTCAGGTCTGGCCTATTTCGGGACTCTGATTTCCGGTATATGCCAGGATCACTTCCGGGAGCACAAGGGTATCTCCAGGCTATCTATGCTGACCCCACCCAGGAGGATTCACGGACTCGCACCACTGCTGAGATGCTCGAGGATAAGGACCGTGAAAATCGGGCCTTGAGGTTAGAGCTCTTCAATACCCGTGCTGACCATTGGGCCACATTGACTCGATTTGCACCGGCGGTGCAAGCTGGATATTCGGATATGCGCGATCTCTATCCTGTGAGATCTGCTCTGCCAGACGTGATGGGTTGGCGTGATGTAGGAGGCATCACCCCACCTCGCGGTCCCCGTAGGCCACCGTCTGTTGGTCCAAGACCTCATCCTAGCCCCTATGGTCCACAAGCTCCGCGAGATCGTCTGTTTCCGGATGATCATGTTGAGCTTCCAGGCTATGGAGGTGACTTCTACGAGGAATACTACGGATCAGTCTGAGTTAGTGGTAGTATCACTAGTTCGTCTTAGCTGTGTCGTCTATCGTCCTGCGTGACTCGTGGGATATGACCTAGCTGTATCGCCTTCCGGAGGTGTAGAAAAATAATGTATAGGAGCTGGGAATGCCTCCGATATGTAATTTTTATATTGATCTACTACAAAAGGAATTGTTTTTTTATCGCACTCTGGTTAAAAATGAAAATTATTTTCACGAGCGCAAAAGTTTCTATTTTTCAGCAAGATCAAACAACTATCACCCAAGAAGATCCTAAAGGCTTTACTTGGCACAAACACTAATTAAAACACAAAAAACACAACCGTAACAATAGCATAATTGTGCTAACACTCAAAAACAGGAAGCAAAAATCAAAAATAAAATTTATTCATTGGGTTACCTCCCAACAAGCGCTATAGTTTTACGCCCTTAGCTAGGCATAGAGCAAGCACCTAAGTTTTGTCATCTTTGTTTTGAGATCCATAAGATGCCCTGATGATTGATTCATATGGTGGCCTAATTCTTGTTCTAGTGAAGTGTTTCATACCCTTCCTCAAAGGAAATTGGAATTTAATATTGCCTTCTTTCATATCAATCACGACACCAATAGTGCGTAAAAGCGGTCTACCAAGAATAACTGGACAAGACAGATTGCAATCAATATCAAGGATAATAAAATCTATGGGCACATTATTCCAATTTGCAAGAATAAGAACATCATTAATTCTTCCCATAGGATTTTTAATAGTAGAATCCACCAAGCGCACATTCAAAGAACATGATTCAATATCGGTAAGACCAAGCACATCACATAAAGATTTTGAAATTCTAGAAACACTAGCACCCAAGTCACATAAAGCAAACCACTCATAATTTTTAATCTTGACTTTGATAGTAGGTTCCCATTCGTCATGCAATTTTCTAGGAATTGAAACTTCTAATTCTAACTTTTCTTCTAAAGCTTTCATCATAGCATCAACAATATGTTTAGTAAAGCTTTATTTTGTTCATAAGAATGGGGTGAATTTATCATGGATTGCAAAAAAGAAATACAATTAATCAAAGAGCAACTATCATAAATAAAGTCGTTGTAATCCAAAAGAGTGGGTACATCACTAGCTAAAATTTAGACCTCTTCAAACCCACTTTTATCAATTTTCTTAACAAGATTTTCACCCTCCGAATTATCGTGACACCTTCTAACTAAAGTTGACTCTTATCCAGTCCCTTTTTCATCAATATTAATATTAATAAACAAGGAATCAATATAAGAAACACCAATCATTTTAAGATCATCACCACTTTTGCGAAAGTAATCACTAGAAAAGTTTTTTCTAAAAATTCTCTCTTAGCTCTAAGCATAGCGGTTCTTTTCTTACTTTCATCCATAGAAACATAAAGAGATTTAATTGATTCTTCTACCTTAGGCACAAAAATTTTCATCTTGAGACTTTCAACATCATGAGAAATTCTATGAATACTTCTAGACAAATCATCAATCTTATTCAACTTTTCTTCTATGGTAGTGTTGAAAACTTTTTGCATGTTGATAAATTCTTTAATATTATTCTCAAGATCAGAGGTGTTCCTATTATTATTATTATTATTATTATTATTATTATTATTATTATTATTATTATTATTATAAGAAGGATTTCCATAGGAATTACCATAATTATTAGAGGAATTACTAGGGAAAGGCCTAGGAATAAAATTACCTCTATAAGCATTGTTGTTGAAATTATTTCGAGAGATAAAATTCACATCTATGACATCACTAGTTTGCTCAATCAAAGTAGGCAAAGGCATATCATTAAAATCAATAGGAGCACTTTACTAGCAACCATTTTCATAAGAGCATCAACTTTTCCACTCAAAGAAGAAATTTCTTCAACCGAATTAACTTATTTACTAGTAGGAGCTCTTTTGGTATGCCATTGTGAATAATTTTCCATAATATTATCAAGCAATTTGGTGGCTTCACCCAAAGTAATTTCCATAAAAAAATTGTATGATCATCCAAAGATTTAACCCATGAGTTGGGCAATTACTTAGCATCATTTTCATCCTTTCCCAAGATTGTGCAACATGCTCATGTTCAAGTTGCTTGAAATTCATGATCTGGGTTCTAAGGGAAATAATTTTTGCAGGCGGAAAATACTTAATGATACAAGCATCTTTGCACTTATTCCAAGAATCGATACTATTGCGAGGGCAAGAAGAGAACCAAATTTTTGCAGAATCACGCAAAGAAAATGGAAATAATTTCATCTTCACAACATCATTGTCCACATATTTTTTCTTTTGCATATCGCATAATTCCATGAAGGTATTAAGATGGGATGCGGCATCCTCATTAGGAGTACCGGAAAATTGATCTTTCATAACAAGATTCAGCAAAGCAGTATTAATATCAGAAGTCTTCGCACTAGTGGAGGGAGGAGAAAGCGGAATGCCAATAAAATCATTGCTGTTGGTATTTGAGAAATCACACAACTTGGTGTTCTCTTGAGTCATGATGACTACACAACAAGATTGCACTCAAAAATAGATCTGGCAAGAAAATGGCGAACAGAAAAGACGGGCGAATAAAACGACAATTTTTTGTGAAGTGGGGGAGAGGAAAACGAGAGGCAAATGGCAAATAATGTAAATTGCAAGGAGATGAGATTTGTGATTAGGAACCTGGTATATGTTGAAGATCCTCCCCGACAACGGCGTCAAAAATTCCTTTTGATGTCGCTTGAAGCTACACCAGTATTTCCCCAAAGAGGAAGGGATGATGCAGCACCGTGGTGGTAGGTATTTCCCTAAGATGTGAAACCAAGGTTATCGAACTAGTAGGAGAACCAAGCAACACAACATAAACAACACATGCACACAAATAACAAATACTCGCAACCTGACGTGTAAAAGGGGTTGTCAATCCCTTTCGGGTACGGTGCCAGAAATTAGCAAACGGATGTGAGAGAGTTGTAAATATTGATAGATTGAATGACAAATAAAATAAATTGCAATAAGGTATTTTTGTATTTTTGGTTTAGTATATCTAAAAATAAAAGGCAAATAAAATAGATCGCAAAGGCAAATAATATGAGAAAGAGATCCGGGGGCCGTAGGTTTCACCAGTGCCTTCTCTCGAGAAAAATAGCAAACGGTGGGTAAACGAATTACTGTTGGGCAATTGATAGAACTTCAAATAATCATGACGATATCCAGGAAACGATCATTATATAGGCATCACGTCCAAGATTAGTAGACCGACTCTTTCTTGTATCTACTACTATTACTCCACACATCGACCGCTATCTAGCATGCATCTAGTGTATTAGGTTCATGGAAAAACGGAGTAATGCAACAAGAACGATGACATGATGTAGACAAGATCTATCTATGTAGAGATAGACCCCATCGTTTTATCCTTAGTAGCAATGATACATATGTGTCGATTCCCCTTCTGTCACTGGGATCAAGCATTGTAAGATCGAACCCACTACAAAGCACCTCTTACCATTGCAAGATAAATAGATCAAGTTGGCCAAACAAAACCCAAATACCGTAGAAGAAATACGAGGCTATAAGCAATCATGCATAAAAGAGATCAAAGAAACTCAAATACTTTCATGGATATAAAAAGATAGATCTGATCATAAACTCAAAGTTCATCTGATCCCAACAAACACACCACAAAAAGAGTTACATCATATGGATCTCCAAGAGACCATTGTATTGAGAATCAAACGAGAGAGAGGAAGACATCTAGCTACTAACTACGGACCCGAAGGTCTTCAAAGAACTACTCATGCATCATCGGAGAGGCACCAATGGAGGTGGTGAACCCCATCCGTGATGGTGTCTAGATTGGATCTGGTGGTTCTGGACTTTGCGGCGGCTGGAATTGATTTTCAACGACCCCCTAGGGTTTTTGGAATATTGGGGTATTTATAGAGCAAAGAAGCGGTCCCGGGGGCACCCGAGGTGGGCACAACCCACCAGGGCGCGCCTGGGCCTCCTAGCTTGCCCTGGTGGTTGTGCTCTCCTCGGAGCACCCCCCGGGTGCAGCCTTGGCCCATTAGTTGTCTTCTAGTCCAAAAAAATCTCTGTAAAGTTTCGTGGCATTTGGACTCCGTTTGGTATTGATTTCCTACGATGTAAAAAACATGGAGAAAAGAGCAACTGGCACTTCGCACTATGCCAATAGGTTAGTACCAAAAATGATATAAAATGATTATAAAACATCCAAGATTGATAATATAACAACATGGAAAAATAAAAAATTATAGATACATTGGAGACGTATCAGGCCACCGGCAAGGGATGAAGCAAGTTACCAGGTGGTGCAGCGGTCGCAGGCCCAAGCGTGCGCGCTCCCGGCGCTTCACCGCCAGCACCAAGACCTCGCGCCCCCGGACCCTGTGGTGCATAGGCGCCAAGACCGAGCTCCACCCATGCGTGCTGCGCCCGTGAGCACGACGGGTTGTCGTGCCTTCACCCCGGAACTGCGCCGTGTCGTCTGGCCCGACAAGTTCAAGCTAGATCTGCCTCCGTGCTATGATGGCACCCCGACCCCGTAGAATTTCTCCAGCTCTACGCGCTGAGCATCGAAGTGGCAAACGAGGACGAGAGGGTTATGGCCTACTGGTTCCCCATGGCCCTCAAGGATGGTGCACGCTCCTGGCTCCTCAACCTCCTGGAGGGGTCGATCTCCTCCTGGGACGAGCTTCGCGAGTGTTTTATCGCCAACTTCCAGGGCACTCGCGACTGCGCTCCTGCGGTGGGCAACCTGCGGTGCATGAAGCAGTAGCCGGGCGAAACCTTCCACAAGTACATACAGCGCTTCACCCATGTTCACCTCAAGATCCCAAAGGCGTCAGACGAGGCCATCATCTCGGCATTCTCCGAAGGCATCCGAGATGTCAAGATGAAAGAGGAGCTCGCCATTCATGAGGATCTGTGCTCGGCCCTGGAGATGTTCTACATGGCGAACAAGTGCGCGAGGGTCGGGGAAGGATGCCTCTCCCTCCTTGAGCTCCCGGAGCCCGACCCCAAAGACAAGAAGGCCAAGGAAGCAAAGCGTAACGACCCCGCCGTGCTGGCCGCGAAGCCTGAGATGAAGTGTGGTCGTGACCACGATGAGCCTCCCAGGGGCAATCACCCATTCTATGTCTTCCACAACGTCCACAGCCACAACACCAATGACTGCCAGGAGCTTGGGGCAAACCAAGACGGGCGCCTTGGTCGCCACCCCGAGCGCAGCGACCGCGGCTACTGCTGTGGAGGAGGCCGCGGCGGAGGCCGCGGCGGAGGCCGCTGGGACAAATGCAACCCCCGCCAGGACTAGCGCGACCAACCCCATGAGGACCGCTGGCAAGGACAGCCTCGTGATGGCCCCTGGCGGGACCAGCCTTGTGAGGACCGTCCTCAGGGCAACCCCGGCCTCCGTTCGCTGCCGCCGCCGCCAAGAAGGAACAACGACAACCGGCAAGACGATGGGGCTGGGGTCTTCCAAGAGCCTCGCGCGATCGCCTGCATCCTAGGTAGTGCTCAAGCTCCCGCCTCCCATCGCATCTTCAAGCAGTTCT
Source organism: Triticum dicoccoides (assembly GCF_002162155.2). NCBI lineage: Eukaryota > Viridiplantae > Streptophyta > Magnoliopsida > Poales > Poaceae > Triticum > Triticum dicoccoides. Next base: position 529,171,145 of record NC_041390.1, on the reverse strand, counting down.
CTCACAGCTGAACGAGGCCCTCCCCAAGCTTGAGGCCCCGCGTCCCCTCAGGTGGCCCAAGCACACCATCACCTTTGACTCCATGGACCAACTCAAGTGCTCAGCCTCCGCTGGCGCGCTCCCGATGCTCTACACGCCAACCATCAGCAACATCCTCGTCATCAAAACCCTCATCGATGGTGGCGCGGGGCTCAACATTCTCCCCGTCGAGATGTTTGAGACGCTCCAAGTGCCCTATGACCAGCTCCTGCCCACAAAGCCCTTCTGAGGAGTGATCGATGGCTCCATCGTTCCCCTAGGGCAAGTGCGTCTCCCAGTCACCTTCGGCAAGCGCGACAACTACCACAACGAGCTCATTGACTTCGACATCGCCTACATCGGCCTCCCGTACAATGCCATCCTCGGGTATCTGGCCCTTGCCAAGTTCATGGCAGCAACTCACCATGGTTACAACATCCTCAAGATGCCAGGGTGCGGCGAATCATCACGGTCGCCTGCGACGAAAAGGATGCGGTGTGTTCCCTCGAGCGCACCTACCAGGCTGCGGTGGTTGAGAACTATCACGACGAGGGCGCCATCCTGCCTCCTAAGGCCATCCCCAAGAAGAAGAAGCAACTCCTCCTCAAGGGCCATCAGGAGGCTGGGGCGCCTGCCGATTGTGCCTCAGGCCCCGCGCCCACTGTTGGGGCGCCCTTCCCTCTCGCATACGAAGGCGCGCCCAGCGCCCCCCTCAGGACAGGCTCGGGGGGCTCTCATCTGGAGGGCCTCTGACCTGACCGGCGTGATGAGGGAGGCGTTTGGGCACCACGTGGAGGCGTGCTTTGACGCGTGCCTCCATGAGCAAGGCACGAGGCGCCAGGCACGCAAGAGTTCATCACCAAGGCAATCGAAGAGCTTCAGGAGGCGCGAGCCATGCATGGCGAGCGTCGCCCCGCACCATCGAGTGCAGCCATGGCCCTTGACATGGGCGGCGGGCTGCGCGTCTGCGTCAACATCCCAGGCCTCAACAGGGCTGCTTCGTAGGACCTTTTCTGGACGTCCCGCGTCGGCCAGAGTGGGGGCTACCCCTGCAGCTACATCTGCATGCCATTTGGCCCGCTGAACATGGCCGCCTCGTACCAGCGCTTCGCGCAGGGAGCCATGGTAGCCCACGAGGCCAGGCACCAGGTGGTCCTGACGGAGGAGGTGCCGGACCCTCGCGAGCTCCCCGGACCTCCTGATCCTTCCGAGCCTCAGGAGCCGGTCGGCTCGTGAGGTGCGATCTCTGGAGCGCGCATCTTCAGCTACCCCAACACTTCTATAACTATGGTACCAGGTGAGTTTTTGGTTTGTTCAACCGAGGGCGCCCCTCGAGCTGCATCATCCTGAAGCCACTAGGGCCCGGCCCCACAGTTGTATCATTTTTTCACATGTATAGGAATTGGCCTCGCCTTTATGAATTTCACAAGTATTTCAACTGCATGTCCGGTGCTTCGTCACCACGATGTCGCTGCGCCCTCACAAACCCGCCCGCGACCGCCTCATGATTAAGGACTGGCACGACGTCTGTGCTCGGGTTCGTCCCTGCAGTGCTGTCAAATCCAAGCGACTGAGCTCTGTCCCACAGGCCAGCTCCCGTGCGCATCACCTCCCGGGGTCCTTGGTGCCTTGTTCTCGCATGAGCTAATCGCATGTAGGTGAGTAAGGGCGCATGACCCGGTTCGTACGACCGGAGTTCGGCACTTGCCGTAGCGGGAGCCACGCACCGGGTGTTTTTCCGTGTGATCATTGCATGAAAAGACTTGGCACGGCGTCTGTGCTCGGGTCCGTCCCTGCAGCATCGATAAAATCAATGGTTGATCTCGGGCCGGCCCCGTTCAAGTGACCTCCTGGGGCCATTAGTGTTCGGCCTTCTCATGCGACAACCTCCGGAGGGGCATTCGGCACATGACCTCCCCCCATCGCCCCACATGTTTCTTACGAGCACCCCGCGCCAAAATCCAGGTGCAACCCGCCTTGAGGTAGGGCCTCCTGAGTCTCGCGCTGGCTCACGAGTGCCTAGATACACCTCCTCCAGTTCTGTCGTGCTAGCCACGCGTATGAACGGGGTCGTACATGCCCCGGAGTCTCCCCCCTAGGGAACTCCCACCCACGCACCAGTGGAAGCCCCATGCTCCGTGTTGGCGGACGACACGGTCGAGGAGCGACTATGCCGACACACCAGTGGAAGCCCCATGCTCTGCGCTGGCGGACGACACGGTCGAGGAGCGACTATGCCCACGCCAAGTGGAAGCACCATGCTCTGTGCTGGTGGATAAAGAACTGAGGGTGCCCTAGCGGCAGCACCAACCTCAGGATAGCCTGCTCGGCCCTTCGTGTAGTCTCATCATGCAGATTTCCCCACGGGAGGTACGCGCGAGGGGATGGACACGAGGGTTGTGCTCAGGCTAGGCCTGGCACACGCCACCCTACCAGGTTTGGGTACCTGGTCTTCTCACGTCCCCCAGGTGAAAGCTGGCGAGGAAAGGTATGGAGGACTCCGCATTATCTTAGACGTTGCTTGTGTTTCCTTCATGAGGGTTGTTCGTATGTCAAGGGGGACCCCTGAGCATCGTGACTCAAGGGCATCACTAGTCACGTAGCCCCTCGCCCCTTGGTCTCATCTTGGTGATCCGGACGCCCCAACGGCGGTCCAGGTATGCACGGGGCTGGATGATGTCGCTTGAATCTACGTCGGTATTTCCCCAAAGAGGAAGGGATGATGCAACACAACTGTAGTAGGTATTTCCCTCGGATATGAAACCATGGTTACCGAACCAGTAGGAGAACCAAGCAACACAACGTAAACAACCCCTACACATAGATAACAAATCCTTGCAACCCGACGTGTTAAAGGGGTTATCAATCCCTTTCGGGTAACGAAGCCAGAAATTGGTGCGTGGCGGTAAAAAGGTTGTAATAGATTGGATAAATAGATCACAAATAAAATAAAGTGAAGCGAAGTATTTTTGGGTTTTGGATTAATAGATCTGAAAATAAATGCAAATAAAAGTAGGTTGCAAAGGCAAATAATATGAGGAAAGACCCGGGGGTCGTAGGTTTCACTAGTGGCTTCTCTCAAGAAAGATAGCAAACGGTGGATGAACAAATTACTGTTGGGCAATTGATAGAACTTCAAATACTCATGACGATATCCAGGCAATGATCATTATATAGGCATCACGTCCAAGATTAGTAGACCGACTCCTGCCTGCATCTACAACTATTACTCCACACATCAACCGCTATCCAGCATGCATCTAGTGTATTAAGTTAATGGAGAAACAGAGTAATGCAATAAGGACGATGACATTATGGAGACAAGATCTATCTATGTAGAGATAGACCCCATCATTTTATCCTTAGTAGCAACAATACATATGTGTCGTTTCCCTTTCTGTCACTGGGATCAAGCACCGTAAGATTGAACCCACTACAAAGGACCTCTTCCCATTGCAAGATAAATAGATCAAGTTGGCCACACAAAAGCCAAATATCGGAGAATAAATTCGAGGCTATAAGAGATCATGCATAAAAGAGATCAAAGAAACTCAAATACTTTCATTGATATAAAAAGATAGATCTGATCATAAACTCAAAGTTCATCGATCCCAACAAACACACCACGAAAGAGTTACATCATATGGATCTCCAAGAGACCATTGTATTGAGAATCAAGAGAGAGAGAGAGGTCAAGCTGTCTAGCTACTAACTAGGGACCCGAAGGTCTACAAATAACTACTCACACATCATCGGAGAAGCACCAATGGAGGTGGTGAACCCCATCAGAGATGGTGTCTAGATTGGATCTGGTGGTTCTGGGCTCTACGGCGGCTGGATGAATATTTCATCGATGCCTTTAGGGTTTCTGGAATATTGGGGTATTTATAGAGCAAAGAGGTGGTCCGGGGGGCACCCGAGGTGGGCATAACCCACCAGGGAGCGCCTAGGCCTCCTGGCACGCCCTGGTGGGTTGTGTCCCCCTTGGGGCACCCCTCAGGCGCAGCCAGGGCCCGTTGTGTTCCTTCTAGCCCATAAAAATTCTCCGTAAAGTTTCGGGGCATTTGGACTCCGTCTGATATTGATTTTCTGCGATGTAAAAAACATGGAAAAAACATCAACTCGCACTTGGCACTATGTCAATAAGTTAGTACCAAAAAATGATATAAAATGATTATAAAAGATCCAAGATTGATAATATAACAACATGGAACAATCAGAAATTATAGATACGTTGGAGACGTATCAGCATCCCCAAGCTTAACTCCTGCTCGTCCTCGAGTAGGTAAGTGATAAAAATAGATTTTTTTGATGTGGAATGCTGCCTAACATGTCATATCATATTGTTTTCTTTATAGCATGGACATTTGGACTTTTACTTGTAAAGCAATAGTCTAGTTTTGACATAATAATTTAGATACTCAAGCATATCAACAAGCAACCATGTCTTTCAAAATATCAATGCTAAAATAAGTTATCCCTAGCCCATCATGCTCAAATATTGATCCATTCATGAAAAACACTCGAATATTAGCTACACCCAATACTTAAGTACGATCATATTGCCTCCTAGTTGGTGCTTCTATAAGAGAAGATGGAGACTCAAATTCAAAAATAAAAATTGCATAAAGTAAAAGAAAGGCCCTTTGCAGAGGGAAGTAGGGATTTGTAGAGGTGCCAGAGCTCAAAGCGAAAAACTTAGAGATAAAACATTTTGGGAGGCATATCCATCCCACCAACAAAAACGACATAGACTTCCCAATACTTTCCATGCATAGATATATCATAGGCGGTTTCCAAATAGAAAATAAAGTTTATTCCTTTTTCCATCATACTTTCACTTTCCATGGCTAACCGTATCCACGGGTGCCCTCCAAAGACACATCCGTGACATTTTGGGCCGAACAATTTTTTTTCTGTCATGCTTATGACACTTCTATGACGATAATTATGACAAAACCCGGTATCATCATAGATGTGGTGGGATCCTACTTCTATGACAAAAAATCATGACATAAAATGGGCTTTTCGTCCTGGGCGGGCCGGAGATGCAGCTGCATGACATTCTTTGGGCCATCCATGACGGAAAAACCGTGGTAGAAGCGAGGGCGGGGAAAATATCGGGGGTGTCCCCGGTTACGGTGGGTGGTCGGGGGCCGAGAGATGCGCGTTTCTCTCGTACGTACACGTGTGTGTGCGAGTTGTTGCGCTCTAAATAAACCCGAGCGAGGCGTTGCGCTCTAACTGAACTCGAGCGATTGCACTACATGCAACGCGTTACTGAACCCGAGTGATTCCTTCACTATTGCTGCTAACTAAAGCCGATCAAACCCCGCTTCCTCCTTCCCTGGATGAATAGTGAGCGTTGTTGGGGGGTTTGGATGAACAGTTCCCGGTGGGGGGTTGGATGAACAGGACCCCATAGTAGTAGAGGCCGTTGCCACTGGATGAACAGGACCCCGATTGAGACAGTTGGGGGTGGATGAACAGGACCCCGTGGAGGGCTAGATGAACAGGACGACCCCGTGGACGGCTGGTTGAACAGTAGCCGGTGGAGGGCTGGATGAACAGTGGCCCGTGGAGGGGTGGTTGAACAGGACCCCATGGAGAGGGCTAGTTGAACAGTAGCCGGCGAAGGAGCGCGCGGTGGAAGGTGGATGAACAGGAGCCCGTGGATGAACAGTCGCAGGTGGAGGCTGGAGGAGGTCGACGGTGGATGAACAGTAGCCCGTGGAGGCTGGAGGAGGTCGACGGTGGAGATGAACCGTATCCCGTGGAGTCCCATTTTGCGGTACGCCACACCCCTCCCGATGAACAGGACCCCCGTTTCGACCGTAGCGCTCCAACACAAGTCCGTTTCCTCTGTTTTGTGGTACGCCACACCCCTCCCGATCAACAGGACCCCGTTTCGACCAAGAGAAGTCTGTTTCCTCTGTTTTGCGGTACACCAAACCCCTCCCGATGAACAGGATCCCGTTTCGACCATGGCCGATCGAACACAAGGTCGTTTCCTCTGTTCTGCAGTACGCCAGGCCTCGTTTCCATCGGTTGTTCCGTCCAAGCCAGTTGGCTCCCGATGAACAACACGCATTCCGTTGCCTCCCGATGAACACGACGCATTCCGTTGCCTCCCCATGAACACGACGACAGCGGAGTTTCTCCGTTCCGACCCAGCCATGTACATGAGCCCTGGCCGTAAGTATGCACGAGTAGGCATTCGAGACCCCGCCCGTATGTATGTACATGTCCATATTTTTTGGCGTGTGGCTGTATGTACGTGTACACCGTTTAGACAGGACAGACTGAACTGCTACGTGGGGGGGTTATACTATGACATGTGCTGCTACTTACTCGGACACGGTTTGTTTTTGTAGGCTAATTGGAGAGCTTTATTCATCTGAAAGCATTCTTGGAACAGTCAGCCAACAGGATGGTTACCAAGAAGCTTGGAGTTTCATCTATCCAGCTATCTGTAACATCCAGTGCACAAGCACGTTTTGCACATAAATGCACGTTTTACTCGGCCACGGATCATCGTTGTAGAGCGACCGATCGACCAGTATGTACGTACACATTCCGACAAGACAGAAAATGCTACGTACGCTTCGACCGGGTGGGTCCCAGCTGTTAGGGTGGATAAGGACACACTTCCTTGCATGTGATGATATAGCTGCTGGGTCCCAGCTGTCACGGGAGGGGGGGATATTTTTTTGCCCGTAATAAGGACACACTTCCTTATGTGCGAAGATGTTGCTGGTGGGTCCCAGTAGTCAGGGAGAGAAAACATTATTTTTAGGGTAAAAAGGATGCAGTTGCATGCATGCGTCCATGGGCGTGGTGCGTTCCCACTGTCAGCCTCTCACGTAAAGTCATCTTCCGATGACTCTCGTTTGTTGACCACATTGACCACACCGTGCTGAGCGCACCAAGGCCGATGGATGATGGCGAGGCCCGAAACAACCCGGAGATGGGGAAGACGCAGCAGTGGACTCGTAGATGGAGAGGAGTGGGAAACTTGACTGGTTCGGGTGTGCGGTAGCACTGGCACGCATGGGAGACATGATCAAGAACAGAGGTGGAAGAAGGAGCACGGCTGTTGGATTAACATTCAACGGTCCAGCTAGTAGAATCATTTGTTGATTAAGTTGACGAAGTCCTGCGTACACGTCCGCTTAGTAGGCCCACAAGCCAGCCACCAAATCTGACGGGTCCCAGCTGTCAACGGGGGAATAGTTTTTTTCGCATAACAAGGAGGCACTTCCTTCTGTGCGAAGATACAGTCGGTGGGTCCCAACTGTCAGGGGGAGGAAACATTTTTCAGCTTAATAAGGAGGTACTTTCCTTGCGTGTGACCATGGACTCTCCACGTACAATCCTCTTCCGATGACTCTTGTTTGTTGACCACGTCGCGCCGAGTGCAGCGAGGCGGTGGACGACGGCGAGGCCCCGGACGGGAACGACCCGGAGATGGCAAGACGCGGTAGTGGAGTCGCAGATTGAGAGGAGTACAAGGTTATAACTGGTTCTGGTGCAGCGTGGGGCTATAGTCGGTGGAGAATAACAGGAGGTGTGGAGGGGTGGAGGGATAGCCTGGCCGGCGGTGGGGTAGCGCTTCGCAGCGATGCGTGCTAAGCAGAGCCGCTAGCCGGTGGAGGCCGGACCAGGCGGTCCCGGCGACGCTGGAGGAATAAGACAAGAAATTGAAGGTGCATGCGGCCGTTGGATATAAATCCAATGGCTGTGGATGTCATAATCATTTGTTGACCAAGTTGACAACGCCCTGCGTAGGCTTTGACCTATTGGCCCACATGCCAGCCTACAAAAATGTGGCATATATTTAACCCATGTTTTCTAGAATGTACAGTCCATTTGCTAGGCTGGGTGAACAAATAATTTCACGTCAATGCGGCCCATTTAATATTTTCTAAGAAATTCCATCCCATTTGCACTTTCTTGAAATACACGAATTAGCTGGGCTCGTTCCATAAATAGTGTTAGGTTAGAAGGAGCAATTAATATCAAAAAATAAACTTGAGCGACACATTTTTATATATAAAATTAACAAATTAGCGAGTTATTGCTCAAAATAAAAATGAGCGCGTTATTATTACATTGGTCCTTAAAATCTTCGCAAGCTTTTGTACGCAATCATCAGGATTTTCCTACCTGTGAGTCAAAAACAACTAGTATTTTCCTTGCCAACTTCTGCTAAACATTTACTTTTATAAGTTAATAACATGTGGGATGTTTTTATAATGTATATATAAGTCTCTACAAAATATACTATAATAGTAATAATATAAATATATATAATGTGGTTAGAAGGGAAAACATAAATTGGACACAACATTATTATTCTTATATATAGATAAATAGAACAGAGATCTGCGTTTTATTAAAAAAAATACATTGGGCTGCCGATCTTTAAGAAAAAGTAAAACCTATGATGGGAGGCCCATAGTCCGGTATGGACCTCAAAAAAATAAGTTGAAACCACTGTCTCCGTATGTCGTGGGCTACACATACCTAGTCCTAGCTGATACTTGTTTGCCCTTTGAAAAAAAATGATACCAGCTAGATCCCCAAGTGAACTGGATTAAAGAGGGGGCCGGCGGCGCGACTGAAGAAGCACATCAGACGTGATTTTTTTCTTTAGTGGATGGCTCTCAATGGCGGTTTTTTACTTGCCTCTGCACCATACAACTTGTATTTTTAGCCTCCCAGTCCGTGGTGGACTAGTAGCCCATTTGCTAGGCGGGCCAACTTACAGAAACCAGCACTCGATTTTTCATCAAGCCCCCAAAACAACGCAGTACTATGCTTTCTTTGAGACCGAAAACATTACGACAGGGGTTGAGCGGGGGAGGGGGAAGACAGAGCAAAAATATTAAAAAGAGATGATGCGCCGTTGCTACCCTAACAAAGCAGGTGCAATTCTTCTTAGGAATAGACATACTAACAAGTTCACACACAAGTACAACAGAACAGGTAAACATTTGTATCAAACTCAAGTTCACAGGACACATTCATATTCATAGCCAACATTCACAATCAATAACTCAAAAGATTCATATATACACAAGTTTAGCATGTCTATGCATCCAAATGATTGATAGATCACACGACAATATTCATAGATAATTCACAAAAAGATTCAGATATACACATGTTTAGTATGGTTATGCAACCAAATGATTGAGATCACAGGCAATATCATCCATGGACGAACTTTAATTACCTAGGGTACAGACTGGTAAATGGTGTTCAGTTGGAGGTACTTCTTGCTAAAATTAATGCTTGTACGAGTAAACTTTCCAGTACATAAGAGGCAGCACCAACAATCTGAACTTTCCTTGTAGGTTTATCCTCAAATAGTGGCCTTGTGCCGAGGGAGGTTTGAGCAACTTGGCCACTACTTTCATCCAACTAGTTTACTGGCTCATCTTGGTCCTGTAGCTCGCCAAAATTCTACATTGCAGACATGAAAGGAGGCGGTTGAGAAAATGAACCACCCAAATTTTTTGTGAAGTTCAACTGAAATGGAGCATCCCTGGCGTGCAGACTGATTAAGTGCCAGATGAATATACACGTCAACCAACTTGTCTGGAATCTTTAGACTCCATGCCATACAGTTCTCTACCATATGTGTCGATAACCAAAAGGCACAAGTTGGGACCAAAGACTGGACTTCGTTTTTCTGGGCTATGTGCCAAGCAATATTTTGGGCGTTCACTCTCGTAATACTTGGAGTTTGATAACTGGTTGACACCGGTTGATACTCAAATGAATATAGGCACTTCTTGTCAACATCGATGTTTGTCTGAGTGAGCTTTGGAGTACATAGCAGCAACATACGTATTTCTCCATCTGATCTTTTTGTGCAGCTCTACTGAAATCACCCAATGTAATGATTTGCCTGCGAGTTCAGGTTCCAAGTTACTCCTTTATGGAATCGGCAAACAGTAGCACAATACCAAATTACCAATACATATGACAAGCACAATAATCAGGATAAAGACCAGTACCAACCTGTGTGAGGTAGCATATCAATTACTATTTCCTTTGACTGGAAGCCAAGATAAGCGAAGCGACTGACAGCAAACAAAGGAAGCAAGCCCAAATTAGCAACTGATAGGAAAGGAAGGAAGTTGTCGAGGCAATGAAGCACCCAAAGTTTTTTGTGCACTTCCACCAAAATCGAGCATACCTGTTGGCACATATATTAAGAGAGTGAGATTACTGTAATAGTGGGACTAGTTGATGAAACATACACTAACAAATAGAAGCACCCTCATTATCTTAGTGGGTAAAGTTAGCAACATAGTAGTCTTGCTTAAAGAGAGGTATTAGTTTATTTAATCAGTGCCAATTAGCACAACACTCAAAGCATTGCCATGTATCATAGGTTGCAAAACTTTAACGTCCAAAGATAAAGGAGTTTCTCATGACAGTAGCATGATACAAATAGAGATGACAACAAACTAATATGGATGAAGGCCTTAGGTCGGTACCAACCTGAGCAAAAAATCTTATTCATGTAGTCCCAGAAGATATGATAAAGCACTCACTGGAATCACTCAATAGTATATATTTTTGTGCACTTCAAATGTATGGGTGAAATCACTCTTGTTTACCAGTGCTGAGATTATATCGAAAGATTATCAAGAACTTACAGCAGAGTTAAAGCATTAGCTGGGATACATCTCATTATATTGTCTTGTGTAGTTCCACTAAAATGTATGATTGGCACAACATGATCCATGCTTGCACAAGTTGGAACAAGGTGAAACCTTCATTAGCTTAGTGAGAAAGGATAGAAAGACATTAGCATATTACTCTAATAGTATCATCAAATTCATGATGGACAATACGCAGAAGTGGAAGGGCTCCCTGGAGGATCGTCTCACATGTAAGGTAGACGTTGCCGAAGCCCATGAATGGCCTCGACTGAGGCCTCGGCTTCAGCAAGATCACCTTGGCACTGTTTATTCTTCTTCTTCTTCCTCTTCATGCTCTGTTTCTCTTTCTCCTCGCCAGTTGGTGAAACCAAGTACATGATTGGCCTTCTATTTTAGAATTGGTTTTGTCAGTGAGGGAGTACAAGTGTACTAGTAAACAATAGCATTATTTTCTCATGGCAGTCAAAAATAGAGATGAACACATGCATTAAATATCATTCTTACCTAAAGGAAGGTTATGGTGCCAATATGGATGATGAGGATTGGAACACAGATCTCCTTTTGTGCAGTTCCACCGAAATGAACCAACTGCTCCATTCTAACATTTCAGTTAAACATCACAAAAGTCACTTCTTTTAAGAAGTGTTTTGTGCAGTGCACCAAAAGGTCACAACAACAACTAGGTGAAATGGATATCTCTGTTTGCACAAAAAGCTATAGAGGAAACAGTCAGAATCTCAAACAATTACAGGCAAAAACATTTGGCTAAACTTGTCATGGCTTATAACGGTGGCATGGCTTCATTTTACCAGGGGCATTAGATTAAGAACAGCTAAATATTTGGTATAAGGGCATGGGAGAGTGGGTGCACTAGCAGTCCAACACCATGTACCTAAACTAGGGCATAAAGTGGTGATTCAGAGTTTGTTGCCCCGAGAAACAAATATCCAAGAAACATATCTAGGCTGGTCCCATTTTTGTTCACTCTAGCCACCTACTCCTATGTGTGGTTAGCAAATCTAGTCCTGGTCATACCAGAGTGTACAATGTTTCCCCTATATTTCCCTTTTCGACCAAGAGACCGGTTGGATGACCAGTCTATACTACTTTCACCCCCTTTCCTTCCTGTTTGTACCAAGTCCGGTGTACATACTAAATTCCTCTACCCCCGCTTTATTTGTTGTTTGAACCAAGTACAAGATTGGACTCCATGAAGTAGCTTTACCTCTAAAGATAGAAGAAAAAATATGTGTCGGTTGACCATCCGATCGAGAGGGGCTGAGAGGTAGAAAATGATGCACATGCAACAACGTAGCGAGCTAGGGAAGTAGAGCTTGGGCGGTTTCAAAGGAAGATATACCTGAAGGTTGTTGGGATGTATAGGTGGGCGGCGGGAGGCCAGATCCGCCCACACTAGGGCAATGACGAAGGGATCGGAGGACCTCCCATGCCGACGGTTGGCCAGAGATAACGGTGCGGCCGACAGTGGTTCTCCTCCCTCGCTATCGACGAGGGCCTAAACGCTGCCCCTCCTCCCCTTCACCGGCGGAGGGGGATACGTCCGGATCTCTAACCAGCGGTGAGGATAGAAAGACAATATTTTTTGAAGGGAGAAAGACAGTGTTACGACCGCTATCTTGTTTAGATCTGGATAGGATGAGAGTGTGTGAATAGAGCAACCCTAGCAAGCAAGCGCGGAGGCTCCGGCCTATATATACGTAGTGGGGTAGTTTTCCTTTTTCACTCCATCAAAACAATCATTTAAAATTCTGTACGTGCCAGGTCACCATTTTTTGAGTTGTTGATTGTTTTTTGAGATAGCTACCCGCTTATTCCAAGTGGTTTTACGGTGTGCCAGGTCGCACTTTATATCATTCAAGTCTAGTACAAGACCCTCCATTAAATGAACAACGACCCCTCGTAAAATTTGTGAACAAGCCCATGGCTAAAATTATCGAAAACGTGGGCTGCCCCAACATGCATTATTATTTGTATTTTCTATGTGGGAGTATCCTCAAAACAAAATGTGAGAGTACAATATTTATTGGGCCCCTTTGTAATTGGTGCTAAATTTTGACCAAAGATTTAACTGACAAAATGTTAGTGCATGTTAACAAAAATTATATCGTTTGATTCATATTTGAACATAGTTTTCAATGATGTAATTTTTTGTGACATGCATGAACATTTGGTTAGTTAAATTTATAGTCAAAATTTGGCAAGGTGCATTAAATCAACACATGCAAGTATCAAAAGGAGAGTCACGGCATGCATGCATGCGTTGTAATTAATGCATCGGTAAATGCAAATTATTGAAATATATCGAGTGTAGTGCTTTGATGTGTTGCGTCAACTCGTACAACAAGAACTTGGATTACTACAACACCCTCTCGCCTTAACCGCACCTGCCTTTGGCTGCATTACAGGTGGGCCACCCACCTGTTGGGCCCACCTGTCATTCACGCAAAGGCAGGAGCAGTAAGTCAATGAAGCTGCGTCCCTCCCTCGCCCATGAGCGTGGTGGCTGGCAGGACTAGGAGAAGCTTTCACTACACGCTCTCCCTCCCGCACGCGGTGGACATGCAGCAGTTCATTCGGTGTTAGATGGCCAGAAGCATACTGTAGTACTCCTCCACTGCAGTAGTACTCCATCATTCTTTGACTTCCTAAAGAGGCAAAGAGCCAAGCGTAGCCCGGACGCTCGTGTGGCAGTTTCATGTGTAGAGTAGTCTAGGATAGCGTGTACCATGCCTGCAAGCTTAAAATCGTTGGGGTCGACTCCATGCTTTTTTGATTAAAATAAACTTCTGGCCCTACCTGTCATCCTGGTGATTGCAGTTTGCACGCTCATCTGGTCAAGACAGGAATATATATTTTAATTTGTGGTGGGGTAAATGTGAGGTTGCAGCAAATATATTGTACACTCCGGGTCTTTCAGCCAAGTTTAGAGGTAACCATGTGGGGCCAGTGCTATGATGTGTCGCATCAACTCGTACAATGAGGAGAAGCTTGATTTTACTACTACATGCCTTCTCCCTCGCCCATGCGTGCGGTGGCTTGCAGACGAGGATAGGCTTTTTCTTAGGCTGGTCGTAATGAAATACTAGTATCATGCATATGATACTAGTGTATGATATACTACACATCCGTAGTGCATAGTATCATATATTAGTATCATCGATGACTTCATTTATTAGCATGCATGACACATAGTAGCACAACATTTAATATGATACGGTATTATGATATAATATTCAACCCTCTCTTTCTTCATTTACTTCTATGCCACCTCATCAAATTTGCCTAGTTGGTATGCATGATACTCCCTCCGTTCCTAAATATTTTCCTTTTTAGATATTTCAAATGCACTACCACATATGGATGTACATATATATACATATTTTAGAGTGTAGATTCACTCATTTTGCTCCGTATGTAGTCACTTGTTGAAATATGTAGAAAGATAAATATTTAGGAACGGAGGGAGTACTACCTATGATACTCCCATTACAACTAGCCTTATAGAGTACTACAACAAGCTATCCCTCCCGCACGCGGTGGACGAACATGCAGCAGTGGATTCGATACTGTAGAAGTAGTAGTAACATCATTGTTCGTCTTCTCGAAGAGGCGAAGAGCCAAGCGCAACCCGAACATGGCAGTTGCAAAGGCTCTCCACAGTGTGTTTGGTTGCATTCTCATCTCAGCATAGTTGTTCCCTCTTTGTGCATGCTCATCCCAACACCCCTCTTCATTCATGCTCTTCTCATGCATGCTCCTAGTGTATTTGTGTTAAGCTAGTGTGGACTCATGCACCCTTCATACACCCTACCAAACACCCAAAAGTGGGTCGAGAAGGGCTTGGAGCACGCATATAGCCAGGCTCTTGCATGAGACAAAATTGCTATTTGAGCCCACTATTGTAGTACTACTTGCTAGTATAGCCCTGTAAACCGGAAAGGAGTATTTGCCTTTCTAGAGATTTCAACAAGTGACTAGACTACACCCTAAATGAGTAGTGCTAGAGCAAAATGAGTGAATCTACACCGTAAATAAATGTGTAGTTCTCTTGTTTTCCTCTCCGCCTTGGTCGCGGTGCACAATATTGAGTACTCCTATATGACTAGCCGCTCTATCTACATGCGGGGCATTAAAGCATCCGGGCTCGCGTTCCATCCACCAAATCACAGCGAGGTGCTATAGTCGGGACTCACTGGTCACCCTGGTGTGGCCGTCATGACCCGTCATATCACAAAACCCACACCTTTACCAGAAGTGGTAAAGTGGCCTCGAAGTTGGACTGGATGAAGCAACCATCATTTCAATGGCACGCTCGTTGAAGCCCTTTCTCCCCTTTCTTGAAGAAAACCTCACTCCAGGCTACTCATTTCTGCCATTTTTCTTCTATACTGACGAAGGAAAGGTGGGCGAATCAGTGATGCTACTATATTTTCATTCCAAGAATCTTCTTTTTGTGAAGCACCGACTGATTCTCACAGCCTATTCTTTTCCCGTTTTCATTGCGATTGTGGTTTCCTTTCGATTGGTTTTTGCTTGTCAGTTCATTGATGGATCCTGGAGCACTAGGCAAAGAGTTGTCGGCTGACAACCCACTGGAGACAGCGCTCTCTAGGAAGCGAGCACCGACCAACGAGTTGACCATGTTGGCGGGCCAACCCATGGAGACAAAGAACTCCAAGAAACAAACACTAGCCAAAGAGTTGAGGGCATTGGCGGACGAACTCCTCAAAGAAAGTTGGAAGAACGGCAAGGGCCCCACCGTGCCTACCCTAGAAACTCTAATGGCCACCTATGCGAGGCTCAAGGTCGAGTTTGAGGAGATAGTCGCCCTTGAGAAGCAGTATTCCGCTGGCAAGGTGATGGCCCCCATCGAGGACGAGGAGATGGCTCCCGGAGGGATGGGATCCCCCGGTGAGCTGCACAAGGTAAAAAATAATGGCTTACCATAGTTGTGGTTTTTGATTATTTGCAATGTGCTTGCTAATATGTTAGGGTTGTGCAGGTGCCGGTGGATGTCCTTGATGATTCTGGTGTCGCGGCCCGTCCTGTGGACAACGCCCCAGAGATCATTTTTGATGTCGTGGTCCGTCCTGTTGACATCGCCCCGGAGATCGATTCCGATGCCGTTGTCCATCATGTGGACATCGCCCCAAAGATCGATTCCCATGCGGCTATCCGTGCTTTGATCATTCCCCGAGAGATCGATGACAAGAAATAGTTGGCCGCGCTAATCCTTCAGGGTAGTTTGCATTGTGTTTAATTACCAGAACGATGTGTGTTATCAAACCATCTTAGGGCTAGTGCACTGTCTTGTGTGGGCGGTACATGCTACTTTTGTTTGATAGTGAATCATGTGAACCCTCTCCGAGTTATGGAACCAGATGGATCCTCACCAGCTTTTGATGTAATATATGGCATGCTTAGATTTAAGTTTGAACTGTTTATCATATCAGCAGGGCTTGTTTGATGATTCTTGGTGTTAGTAGGCTAGCTACCGTGCGAGCTATAGTACTTGCAAAACACTCACCGAAGAGAAACGTTGGGGCTGATGAGCTCGTGGTACACTTATACTGATCTGTCGTCGATCGGCCAATAGCCCAAGCTCCTAAAATTGTAGGCTTAGCAACCGATCAGACAATAGTCGACACAGATAAGCAAGAGTACAGAGACGTACAACACAAAATGATAGCAGTACAGAGACGTACTCCCTCTGTTCCAAAATAGATGACTCAACTTGTACTACTAACTTTGAAACAGAGGGAGTACAAATCCTAGGAGGGCTAGTTTGGCCTAGTGGGTTTCAGTGATATGACATGGTACAGTGCCGTCCAGTCTTCGCGTGTGGTAGCAGTATTGCGGGTACAGTAAGTTTTCTTGAAGAAGCAGAATTCAACAAAGTCATGATGGTTCCTTCGTCCGACCAACTTAAAGTGGGAAAGGTTGGGCATGCGCTACGAACGGAGTGGGCCAGGATAATTTTGTGCATGGCAGGTGGACCAGGATGGTCGACATCCCGCATGTCGGTGAATGAAAGTATTCTTTCTGATATAGGCTTCATTCGGTTTGGAGGAAACCAAAACGTAGGATTTAGGAATAGTAAAGAAAATTGATAGGATGTCACTTGCCATCCTAAGGAATTGTCTTGCCTCGTTCCTACGCACAAAATGAGATTTGAGTGGATGTGTAGATTCCTCCAAAAACATAGGAAATGAATAGTATTCCTATGAAAATCCCGTATGTGTTCCCTACGAACCGAATGCATCTATAGGAATTTTTTGTCTGGAATCTTTGTTCCTATGCTTTTCCTGTAAAATCCTTTAAACCAAATGAGGTCATAGAGGACGAGCAAAAAGTATTCATTGTTTATTTTTGATGAAAGCTATTGTCTCCACTGTTACGACGGAGGAGTGTGAAACACGACAGCCCAGTGAACTTTACATGTGCACCACTCCCTCCTTCCTCATGTAATACTACCATAGTGTTGACTATAAGGTTACAATTTTTTCTCACTTTCTCTCTATCTATTTCCTATCAAATGTTTTTTACCTTTCTCTTTTTAGACACAATTGTTTTTTTATGCCTCTCTTTTTAAGAATTAGTTTTTTATACCTATAAACTGGACGAAATTCATTACATATTTCTCACAAACCGTACTAAAACCTACTGTAAACCTAACCTAAACGATCACCGGCCATTGCCTTTGCCTCCTCCTCATCTGCCTCGATAATCTCCTCCTCCGGATCACAAGGTTCTGAAGATTTCCGCCTCCACGTCGCCGTCAAGCAGCTAATCGGCCGCCGATCTTTATCCCACCAAGCTTGGCGTCGACTACTTGGAGGAGAGGTGGCCTTTCTGGGACCAGAGCGGCGGCGACCTACCGTGTACTACTCTTCCTCGCTGCCGACAGCGCCCCCGCGCGCGCCAGCTTCATGGTCGTGGCGGCGGAGGGCGGCTGGGGGGGGGGAGACGGCAATCTCCTTCGTCTGTTCATGCGATAGTACGTCCAAGAGAGCTTTGGAGTGCGCCCGGAGCGGAGCCGCCGATGTCCTTCATCTGCTCCTGTGACAGTATGTCCAAGAGAGCTTTGGAGCGCCAGGAGGCCATGGTTGGAGTGGTGCCGACAGAAGGAAGGGACCGGAGGAGAATGAGTGTGGGTCTTTGGCTATGGCTGGGAGCTGGGGATCAAGTTAATGTAGCGGGCGAATGGCAATGAGCCGCGGCAGATGGATGGACGGCTGGCGCCGGAGTAGGTTCGTCGACAGTCGCGTGTCATTAATGCGGGCAGCGAACAGAAGGATGGCCGTGCTGTCGTTAAAACGCGGAGCATTCTCTTGCACCGAGATGCCGCATGGGTGGCGCTCTCTCAGCCGTCGCGCTGCTGCAATGTCGGCGCCAGTGAGAGGTCGCGTCGGGCATGAATGCAAATGCTACATCAGTGACTTAACTGTAGGTGGATTGGGTCACTGACATGTGGGCCCAACGGGCATCTGGCCCGCATGTCAGTGACACACCTACTGCACCTAAAGTTAAGTCCGGTGAATGCGGCATTGCCGTTCTGGAGAGACAGTCACTACAGGAATCGGCTACTTTGCCATCTGCCACGGCAGACGGCAAAGGCAGGAACGGCGGACGACAAAGGTCTTTGCCGTCTGCCGCAGACGGCAAAAGGCTCTGGCAAAGTAAGGATTGGCAAAGAGCTACTCTGCCGTCTGCTTTCGGTGCCTGACGGCAAAGGGGCCTTTGCCATCAGCAGCCGGCAGCAAAGAAAGCAGACGGATGGCAAAGCCACTGGATAGGGTTTGCTTCGTTAGCCGCTAACGGGAGGCTTTGCTCTCAGCCTCCTACAATCACAGACGGCAAAGAAGTTTGTTTGTTTATTAAAATAAATAAACAGTCCAAGTGCAGAGGCTATAAATAAACACGACATTATCCATCCACACTTTGTTCCAAGAATCGAAGACGAACGGACAAATTTCACAATACAAAATTACAATATTTACACAGAATACATCATCCACGAATGGACAAATTTCACAATACAAAATTACAATATTTACACAGAACAGTATCCATCCACACTTTGTTCCAAGAACGAACGGACTCCTTTGTGCCCGTGGTCGCCGGAGCAACTAGCAGTCGCGCCCTATAACTTCTCCTCGAGGACGGGGCCGGGGTTCGAGGCCGGCGGAGGCTGGCGGGGCTGACGGAGCCGGGGCCGATGGAGGCCGGCAGGGCAGACGGGGTGCGGAGGCCGCCGCGGTCGACGAGCAATGAGACGCGGAGGCAGGCGGGGGCGACGGGGCCAGGGCCGGCAGGCGAGATGGCGGCCAACGAGGTGGTGGCGGGCGCCGGCGGGCCGATGGAGGCTGGCGGGGGCGACGGGCGAAGTGGCCGGGGCCGGCGGTGAAGGGGGAAGTGGACATGGCCGGCGGAAGAGGTGGTGGCCGGCAAGGCTGGATTCGGCAGGCGAGGTGTTGGCCGGCAAGGCCGGGGGTCAAGGCGGTGGCGGGCGGTGGCCGGCCGATGTGCCGATTTGGATCGAGAGGGAGAGAAAGGAGAGAGAGATGTGGTGGGGTGAGGTGGGGATAACGGATAGAGAGAGACGTGGTGGGGCGTGTGCATCATGGGTGCGTGCGTGGGTGTGCATCCGATGGGGTGTGGGTGGGGATGTCAAGTCATCGATCCGCATGATCGATCCGGGTGTTGTGCTTCTTCTTTGTCGTCCGCCCCGGCTTTGTCGGCTGCTATTTGTTCTTTGCCGTCTGCTGGCAGCCGACAAAGATTGGACATTGCCGTCTGCTAGCAGACGGCAAAGAAGTTGACCTAGCCACGCCGTGCCCCGTGGGGCCACTAGGCTCTTTGCCGTCTGCCTTTTCCCTCTTTGCCGTCAGCTGGCAGACGGCAAATAGCCAGCTGATGGCAAATAGTCTCTTTGCCATCTGCCAACTCTTTGTCGTCTGCTATCCCAAGGCAGACGGCAAAGAGCCTTTTTTCCATCAGCTGGCAGATGGCAAAGTAACAGATTCCAGTAGTGAGTGACTGTTTTAGGCGGGAAGCGCATGCTAGCGGTGGAAGGGGTTTCGGTAGGCCAGGGCAGTCAGACGCTAGCGTGATGGTAAAATGTGAAGTCATGGATGACGAGCCTTTGAAGCGTATGCAGCACGTATTGACAACCAAGCATCCATGAAACCGCTCTTATCGCCAGCTAGCCTTCAACGGCCACCATTAGACACCACACAACCATTCATAACTTACGAATAATGGATGAATCAATCAGACACACACTCGTGTGTAGTGGCACTATGATCGATCACTCACGATAGTACATACTCCGTACCATAGTACCCTCTCTAGCTAGGCTGTTTTATAGATTGTCATTGTGATGGACGATTGATAACCCACAAGTATAGGGGATCGCAACAGTTTTCGAGGGTAAAGTATTCAACCCAAATTTATTGATTCGACACAAGGGGAGCCAAAGAATACTCTCAAGTATTAGCAGCTGAGTTGTCAATTCAACCACACCTGGAAACTTAATATCTGCAGCAAAGTATTTAGTAGCAAAGTAATATGATAGTAGTGGTAACGGTAGCAAAAGGTAATAGTAGTAAAAGTAATGTTTTTGGTATTTTGTAGTGATGATAGCAATAGCAACGGGAAAGTAAATAAGCAAAGAACAATATATGGAAAGCTCATAGGCAATGGATCAGTGATGGAGAATTATGACGGATGCGGTTCATCATGTAACAGTCATAACCTAGGATGACACAGAACTAGCTCCAGTTCATTGATATAATGTAGGCATGTATTCCGAATATAGTCATATGTGCTTATGGAAAAGAACTTGCATGACATCTTTTGTCCTACCCTCCCGTGGCAGCGGGGTCCTTACGGAAACTAAGGGATATTAAGGCCTCCTTTTAATAGAGAACCGGAACAAAGCATTAACACATAGTGAATACATGAACTCCTCAAACTACGGTCATCACCGGTAAGTATCCCGATTATTGTCACTTCGGGGTTAACGGATCATAACACATAATTGGTGACTATAGACTTGCAAGACAGGATCAAGAACACTCATATATTGATGAAAACATAATAGGTTCAGATCTGAAATAATGGCACTCAGGCCCTAGTGACAAGCATTAAGCATAGCAAAGTCATAGCAACATCAATCTCAGAACATAGTGGACACTAGGGATCAAACCCTAACAAAACTAACTCGATTACATGATAGATCCCATCCAACCCATCACCGTCCAGAAAGCCTACGATGGAATTACTCACGCACGGCGGTGAGCATCATGAAATTGGTGATGGAGGATGGTTGATGATGACGATGGCGACGAATTCCCCTCTCTGGAGCCCCGAACGGACTCCAGGTCAGCCCTCCCGATAGGTTTTAGGGCTTGGCGGCAGCTCCGTATCGTAAAACGCGGTGATTTCTTCTCTCTCATTTTTTTCTCATCGAAACTCAATATATGGAGGTGGAGTTGGAGTCGGAGAGGCAACAGGGGCCCACGAGGTAGGGGGGCGCCCTAGGGGGCAGGCGCACCCCCACCCCCATGGCAAGGTGGTGGGCCCCCTGGCCTTCATCTTTGGCAGGTATTTTTCTTATTTTCTGAAAAGTGGCTCCGTGAAGTTTTAGATCATTCCGAGAACGTTTGCTCCTGCACATAAATAACACCATGGTAATTCTGCTGAAAACATCATCAGTCTGGGTTAGTTCCATTCAAATCATGCAAGTTAGAGTACAAAACAAGGGCAAAAGTGTTTGGAAAAGTAGATACATTGGAGACGTATCAACAATATACATGAGCAAGGCGCCGAGTCACGATTATGACCGTTGGTGTTGAGCCAGGTGAATACATGCTCGGTGTTCGCGGACGCCTCCAGCAAACGTCTAAACAGTAATGTCAGGCACTGCCGGGGCGCCCAGGTGATGGGCTCGCCGTTTGCGTTGCGCCATGAGCATGACTTTGATTGAGAGGGCGACGTGCATGCATTAGCATGGTTTGACAGCGTGAGCGTGAGTGACTGCACACGTACATGCTACTTGCCTCTATGGATGGTGTGCGCTAATGTGTGCATCACGTATAATAAAAAAATATGTTTGTGCATTTAACGTAAAGTATTTCATTTTCATTTGGCTGACGAGTGTGCATTGCAGTGATGAGTCCGTGGTTTGGTTCCTCACATACGCATAATTTTATTTTTTATTTTTTCTCCACTGATAGGTAGGCCCGCATAGATAGATAGATAAAGAACACGAGATGATGAGGCGCATGCAGACTTTTTGACTGGTCAACCAGACAAATAGGGAGCTATACGCTGAGCCAGTGATCGTATAATCACCATATCTCGTATACAATGATCAAAGTGATCTATCAAGACAAGTTTGATGACCGCCAATGCATTTTACTTGGTAATAAATGACCAAGATTGAAGGGGAATCCAAATTTCCTTCGTCTTCTGTCCTTGAGCTCTTGACAAATCAATGCACTGTACGGTTGTCCGGCCACTCCACCCCAGAGATGTCACCAAACATCGTTCATGCCACCGCGCCGCACACTAACCGGTAAGGGAGCGATGGCATCCCGTCGCGCCAAGTTCCTCTCCGCCCACGACCGCACACAAAATGGTAGGGAAGCGATGGCATCCCGCCGTGTCGAGTTCATCGCCACTCGCGACCTCACACCTACGTGGGCGGAATTTGAAGCTGCCAAGGCCGAATGGGTGGTAGAGCAAGAGGTGGACAAAGCCGCACAGAGGGAGCAGAAAAGTCAGAAAGCACTCAAGAAAAGAGAGGCCCGCCGCCGCAAGAAAGAAGAGGATGCACGCGCTGCTGTGGAGAGGTCGGCGGAGATCCAAGCACGGTGGGGTGTCGCCGACGAAGCCGGGAAGGAGAACGACGATGTCTGGCCAGCATGTGAGAAGTAGTAGTACTACTAGTAGTTAGTGTGTGTGTTTGTGTCGCCCGTACGTTTGTTTAATTAATTATGAGCATGTACCGGTACTAGTTATAGTACTATTGTAGTTTTTAGAGCAAATTACCAGTACATTAGCCTAGACTCAATGGAAAAATTCCTATCCTATGCATCAAATGGCATCACTTTCTCTATAGTAATTGAGATGCATGTCATCTCACATCCTATGATTTTCATATTCCTATAAAATTCCTATCCTATGAATCAAAGGAGGCCTCTACTGGACTAACTACTGTACTTAGCTAGCAGTACTGTTGGTACAATATTTTTCTTCAAGAAGCGGAATTCAACGAAGTCATGATGGTTCCTTCGTCCGAGCAACTTCACAGTGAGAAAGGTTGGGCCTGTGATTTGACGGCTCATTAGTCATTATTACTGTGGGGCGACGACTGGGTGACTCTCCCTTGGAGTTATGCGTGCATGGCAAGTGGACCAGGATGGTCGACGTCCCACATGTCGGTGAACAGAAGTATTCTTTCTGATGTCGAGGAGCAAGGAAACCGTGTGGTATAGTATCACTGCTGATTTATATTTATTTTTTATTTCTGATGAATGATGTGATACGTCCATTTTGCATCATGCTTTTATATCGATATTTATTACATTATGGGCTGTTATTACACATTATGTCATGATACTTATGCCTATTCTCTCTTATTTTACAAGGTTTCCATGAGGAGGGAGAATGCCGGCAGCTGGGATTTTGGGCTGGAAAAGGAGCAAATATTAGAGACCTATTCTGCACAGCTCCAAAAGTCCTGAAACTTCACGGACGACGTTTTCCGAATATATAAAAAATATTGAGCGCAAGAAGTTCACCAGGGGGGCCACACCCTGCCCACGAGGGTGGGGGCGCCCTACCCCCCTGGGCGCGCCCCCCTACCTCGTGGGCCCCCTGGTGGCCCTCCGATGACCATCTTCTGCTATATGAAGTCTTTCGATGAGGAAAAAATCATAAGCCATCTTCTCAGACAAAACTCCGCCGCCACGAGGCGGAACCTTGGCGGAACCAATCTAGAGCTCTGGCGGAGCTGTTCTGCCAGGAAAACTTCCCTCCGGGAGGGGGAAATCATCGCCATCGTCATCACCAATGCTCATCTCATCGGGACAGGGTAATCTCCATCAACATCTTCACCAACACCATATCCTCTCAAAACCCTAGTTCATCTCGTGTATCCAATTCTTGTCTCCAAGTCCGGGATTGGTACCTGTGGGTTGCTAGTAGTGTTAATTACTCCTTGTAGTTGATGCTAGTTGGTTTAATTGGTGGAAGATCATATTTTCAGATCATATATGCATATTAATACCCCTCTGATTATGAACATGAATATGCTTTGTGAGTAGTTACGTTTGTTCCCAAGGACATGGGAGAAGTCTTGCTATTAGTAGTCATGTGAATTTGGTATTCGTTCGATATTTTGATGAGATGTATGTTGTCTCTCCTCTAGTGGTGTTATGTGAACGTCGACTACATAACACTTCACCATTATTTGGGCCTAGAGGAAGGCATTGGGAAGTAATAAGTAGATGATGGGTTGCTAGAGTGACAGAAGCTTAAACCCTAGTTTATGCATTGCTTCGTAAGGGGCTGATTTGGATCCATATGTTTCATGCTATGGCTAGGTTTACCTTAATACTTTTGTTGTAGTTGCGGATGCTTGCAATAGAGGTTAATCATAAGTGGGATGCTTGTCCAAGTAAGGACAGTACCCAAGCACCGGTCCACCCACATACCAAATTATCAAAGTACCGAACGCGAATCATATGAATGTGATGAAAACTAGCTTGACGATATTCCCATGTGTCCTCGGGAGCGGTTTTCTCTATATAAGAGTTTGTCCAGGCTTGTCCTTTGCTACAAAAAGGATTGGGCCACCTTGCTGCACTTTATTTACTTTTGTTACTTGTTGCTCGTTACAAATTATCCTATCACAAAACTATCTGTTACCACTTATTTAAGTACTTGCAGAGAATACCTTGCTAGAAACCGCTTATCATTTCCTTCTGCTCCTCGTTGGGTTCGACACTCTTACTTATCGAAAGGACTACGATAGATCCCCTATACTTGTGGGTCATCAAGACTCTTTTCTGGCGCCGTTGCCGGGGAGTGAAGTGCCTTTGGTAGGTGGAATTTGGTAAGGAAAAATTTATATAGTGTGCTGAAATTTACTGTCACTTGTTACTATGTAAAGTAATCCTCTAAGGGGCTTGTTCGGGGTATCTTCACCCCGACCAGTAGAGCAAACAGTTGCTCCTCAACCTACTGAACCTACTGAAAATGAAAA
Source organism: Triticum dicoccoides (assembly GCF_002162155.2). Taxonomy (NCBI): domain Eukaryota; kingdom Viridiplantae; phylum Streptophyta; class Magnoliopsida; order Poales; family Poaceae; genus Triticum; species Triticum dicoccoides. The sequence goes on along the minus strand of NC_041390.1, from coordinate 529,146,152 downwards.
TGAAAATGTCTGCTCTGAATTTCCTTCGGGTATGTTAGAAAAACTGCAGCTAATCCTTTTGCAGGAGATGGAACAATGCATCCTGATGAGCACCTAATATATGTTGATGAAGTTTGTGGATTATTTAAGCTTGCAGGTGTACCGGGAGACGTTGTTAAGAAGAAGGTCTTCCCTTTATCTTTGAGGGAAGATGCATTGACATGGTATAGGCTATGTGATGATACAGGGTCATGGAACTACAAACGATTGAAATTGGAATTTCATCAGAAGTTTTATCCTATGCATCTTGTTCATCGTGATCGCAATTATATATATATATATATATAATTTTTGGCCTCGCTAAGGAGAAAGCATTGCTCAAGCTTGGGGGAGGCTTAAATCAATGTTATATTCATGCCCCAATCATGAGCTCTCAAGAGAAATGATTATTCAAAATTTATATGCTCGGCTTTCTGATAACAATCGCACCATGCTCGATACTTCTCGTGCTGGTTCTTTTATGATGAAGACTATTGAATTCAAATGGGATTTATTGGAAAGAATTAAACACAACTCTGAAGATTGGGACCTTGACGAAGGTAAGGAGTCATGTACACCTAAGTTTGATTGTGTTAAATCTTTTATGGATACCAATGTTTTCCGTAAATTTAGCACTAAATATGGACTTGACTCTGAAATAGTAGCTTCTTTCTGTGAATCTTTTGCTGCTTATGTTGATCTCCCCAAGGAGAAGTGGTTTAAATATCATCCTCCTATAGAAGTAAAAGTAGCTGCACCTATTAAAGTTGAAGAAAATACTATCACTTATAATGATCCTATTGCTCCCTGTGGTTCGTAAAGGATAAATGATCATGCTAAAGCTTCAACTATGGTTCGTAAAAGCAATATTAAAACATATACACCTCCTGAGCAAGTTAAAGTTGATCCTAATATTGCTATTGTTAAAGATCTCTTGTCTGATAATGTTGATGGGCATGTTATTTATTTCTATGATGAAACTGCTAGAATTGCTAAACCTTGTGCTAAAGATAAACCTAGACCTGTGGTAGGCATGCATGTTATTTCTGTTAAAATAGGAGATCATTGTTATCATGGCTTATGTGATATGGGTGCCAGTGCTAGTGCAATACCTATTGGCCTATATAGAGAAATTATGCATGATATTGCACCCGTTGAGTTAGAAGATATTGATGTCACAATTAAACTTGCCAATAGAGATACTATTTCACCAATGGGAATTGTTAGAGATGTTGAAGTCTTGTGTGGGAAAACTAAATATCCTGCTGATTTTCTTGTTCTTGGTTCCCCACAAGATAGCTTTTGTCCCATTATATTTGGTAGACCCTTCTTAAACACTATTAATGCTAAGATAGATTGCAAAAAGGATGTTGTTACTACCGGTTTAGATGATATGTCTCATGAATTTAATTTCTCTAAATTTAGTACACAACACCGTGAAGAAGAATTTCCTAGTAAGGATGAAATTATTGGTCTTGCTTCTATTGCCGTACCTCCTAGTGATCCTTTAGAACAATATTTGTTAGACCATGAAAATGATGTTTATGAATGAAAGAAGGGAAATAGATGAAGTATTCTTTAAACAGGAACCTATTCTGAAACACAATTTGCCTGTTGAAATCTTAAGGGATCCTCCTCCACCCAAGGGTGATCCCGTGCTTGAGTTAAACCGTTGCCTGATACTCTTAAATATGCTTATCTTGATGAGAAAAAGATATATCCTGTTATTATTAGTGCTAACCTTTCAGAGCATGAGGAAGAGAGATTATTGATAACTCTGAGGAAGCACCGTGCTGCTATTGGATATACTCTTGATGATCTTAAGGGCATTAGTCCCACTCTCTGTCAACATAAAATAAATTTGCAAGAAGATGCTAAACCAGTTCGTGATCATCAATGACGGTTGAATCCTAAAATGAAAGAAGTGGTAAGAAAGGAAATACTAAAGCTCCTTTTGCAGGTATAATCTATCCAGTTGCTGATAGTCAGTGGGTAAGTCCTGTCCATTGTGTCCCTAAGAAGGGAGGTATTACTATCGTTCCTAATGATAAAGATGAATTGATTCCTCAAAGAATTATTACAGGTTATAGGATGGTAATTGATTTCCGCAAATTAAATAAGGCCACTAAAAAGGATCATTAGCCCTTACCTTTTATCTATCAAATGCTAGAAAGGTTATCCAAACATACACATTTTTGCTTTCTAGATGGTTATTCTGGTTTCTCTCAAATACCTGTGTCAGCCAAGGATCGATCAAAGACTACTTTTACTTGCCCTTTTGGTACTTTTGCTTATAGATGTATGCCTTTTGGTTTATGTAATGCACCTACTACCTTTCAAAGATGCATGATGGCTATATTCTCTGACTTTTGTGAAAAGATTTGGGAGGTTTTCATGGACGATTTTTTCGTCTATGGATCTTCTTTTGATGATTGCTTGAGCAACCTTGATCGAGTTTTGCAGAGATGTGAAGAAACTAATCTTGTCTTGAATTGGGAAAAGTTCCACTTTATGGTTAATGAAGGTATTGTCTTGGGGCATAAGGTTTCTGAAAGACGTATTGAGGTTGATAAAGCCAAGGTTGATGCTATTGAAAAGATGCCATGTTCCAAGGACATCAAAGGTATAAGAAGTTTCCTTGGTCACGACGGATTTTATAGGAGGTTCGTTAAGGACTTCTCAAAAATTTCTTGGCCTCTGACTAATTTATTACAAAAAGATATACCATTTGTCTTTGATGATGATTGTGTAGAAGCATTTGAAATACTTAAGAAAGCATTGATCTCTGCACCTATTGTTCAGCCACCTGATTGGAATTTACCCTTTGAAATTATGTGTGATGCTAGTGATTATGCTGTTGGTGCTGTTCTAGGGCAAAGAGTTGATAAGAAATTAAACGTTATTCAATATGCTAGTAAAACCCTAGACAATGCTCAAAGAAATTATGCAACTACTGAAAAAGAATTCTTAGTAGTTGTATTTGCTTGTGATAAATTCAGACCTTATATTGTTGATTCTAAAGTAACTATTCACACTGATCATGCTGCTATTAAATATCTTATGGAAAAGAAAGATGCTAAACCTAGACTTATTAGATGGGTTCTCTTGCTACAAGAATTTGACTTACATATTGTTGATAGAAAGGGAGCTGAGAACCCCATTGCAGACAACTTGTCTAGGTTAGAAAATGTGCTTGATGACCCACTACCTATTGATGATAGCTTTCCTGATGAACAATTAAATGTCATAAATGCTTCTCATACTGCTCCATGGTATGCTGATTATGCTAATTACATTGTTGCCAAATTCATACCACCTAGTTTCACATACCGAGAAAAGAAAAGTTCTTCTATGATTTGAGGCATTACTTTTGGGATGACCCACATCTTTATAAAGAAGGAGTAGATGGTGTTATTAGATGTTGTGTACCTGAGCATGAACATGAACATATCCTACGCAAGTGTCACTCTGAGGCTTATGGAGGACACCACGCTAGAGATAGAACTACAAAGGTATTACAATCCGGTTTTTATAGGCCTACTCTCTTCAAGGATGCCCGTAAGTTTGTCTTATCTTGTGATGAATGTTAAACAATTGGTAATATTAGTAGACGTCAAGAAATGCCTATGAATTATTCACTTGTTATTGAACCATTTGATGTTTGGGGCTTTGCTTATATGGGACCTTTTCCTTCCTCTAATGGGTACACATATTTTAGTTGCTGTTGATTACGTTACTAAGTGGGTAGAAGCTATTCCAACTAGTAGTGTTGATCATAACACTTCTATTAAGATGCTTAAAGAAGTTATTTTTCCGAGGTTTGGAGTCCCTAGATATTTAATGACTGATGGTGGTTCGCATTTTATTCATGGTGCTTTCCGTAAAATGCTTGCTAAATATGATGTTAATCATAGAATTGCATCTCTTATCACCCATAGTCTAGTGGTCAAGTAGAATTGAGCAATAGAGAACTCAAATTAATTTTGCAAAAGACTGTCAATAGGTCTAGAAAGAATTGGTCCAAGAAACTTGATGATGCATTATGGGCCTATAGAACTGCATATAAAAATCATATGGGTATGTCTTCGTATAAAATGGTTTATGGAAAAGCATGTCACTTACCTCTTGAACTAGAACACAAGGCATATTGGGCTATTAAAGAGCTCAATTATGATTTTAAACTTGCCGGTGAGAAGAGGTTATTTGATATTAGCTCACTCGATGAATGGAGAACCCAAGCCTACGAAAATGCCAAGTTGTTTAAAGAAAAAGTTAAAAGATGGCATGATAAAAGGATACAAAAGTGTGAGTTTAATGTAGGTGATTATGTATTGCTATACAACTCTCGTTTAAGATTTTTTGTAGGGAAACTTCTCTCTAAATGGGAAGGTCCTTACGTTATCGAGGAGGTCTATCGTTCCGGTGCCATAAAAATTAAGAACTTCGAAGGCACAAATCCGAAGGTGGTGAACAGTCAAAGAATTAAACATTATATCTCAGGTAATCCTATAAATGTTGAAACCAATGTTATTGAAACCGTAACCCTGGAGGAATACATAAGGGACACTTTCCGGAACGTTTCAGACTCCGAAAAGGAATAGGTATGTGGTACGGTAAGTAAACCGACTCCAAAACAGTTTTTAAGGCAATATTTCTCTGTTTTGGAATATTTAGAAAAATAGAAAAATAAGAAGCAGTCCGGGAAGGACACGAGGCCTCCACGAGGGTGGAGGGCATGCCCTACCCTACTGGGCGCGCCCCCTACCTCGTGAGCACCTCGTGTGCTCTCCGGACTCCGTTTTCGTACACGACACGTATTTTGGTCGGTAAAAATTCATTATATAATCTCCCGGGGGTTTTGACCCCCGTATCACGCAATTACCCCCTGTTTGTGTTTCGAGCTGTTGCTGCTGCAGATTAGAGCAATATGTCTTCACAAGAGTCAGTCGGGGAGAGCTGGGTGTCTCATCCGGCACCGAGATCAATGACAAACAACAATGTTGACCTCTTTGGGCCAGCAACGGAGGAAGAGATGGAGGCCGAATTAAAGAGGATAGATGCCATGGAAGAGGATCAAGAAGTCACTTCCCGCTTCCGAGTTGGATTCACAATGGGAGAACTGCAGAGCTGACTATTCCAAACTCGGTTATCCCTTCCAATGTTAGATTTCTTTCTTATGAGAATATGAAAAAGAGTGTCACTGGTTCTCCCGCAGCTATGCAGCACCCTTGGGTGCAGGGAGCTTTGGCTGTTACAGGGAAACTCCGAAAGGAAATAATGGACCTCAAGCAGCAAGTCAATAAGCTCGAGGAGGAGAATCGTATCCTCAGGGGCATCATCGCCAAGAACATCACAGCACCACCCCCGAAAAGAGAGACATAATCACATGGGTATGGGCACTCCCCTTGGCAACTGCTAAGCTTGGGGGAGTGCCCTGGTACCGTATCACCATCACTTTTATCTTTACCGTTTTTCTTAGTTCGATCCTTTTGGTAATATCTTGATCTAGTAGAATAAAGTCTATGGCATGATCTAGTTTTGAGTTTTGCTTTATGATCCTTCTATGTAATCGAGTCTGTGAGATATATAATAAAGATTAGTGTTGAGTCAAGGGCTTGATTATTTTGCCATGATCCTAAGTGAACAAAAGAAAAGAGAAATAAATAAAAAAGGAAACAAAGGGATCGTATGGATCTTATGGAGAGTAATGAGCTCACATAGAAAAAGTATGATGAATAAAAGTTGTTGAGATTTGACAAACATAGTTTGTTCATCGTTGCAATTAATAGGAAGTAATAAAGAAAGAGAGGTCTTCACATATAAATATACTATCTTGGACATCTTTTATGATTGTGAGCACTCATTAAAATATGACATGCTAAAGAGTTGACGTTGGACAAGGAAGACAACGTAATGGGTTATGTTTTCTTACATCTGAGATAAATTATATTTTCATGGATCATCCAACATGGTTGAGCTTACCTTTCCCCCTCATGCTAGCCAAATTCATCGCACCAAGTAGAGATACTACTTGTGCTTCCAAACACCCTTAAACCAGTTTTTCCATGAGAGTCCACCATATCTACCTATGGATTGAATAAGATCCTTCAAGTAAGTTGTCATCAGTGCAAAGCAATAAAAATTGCTCTCTAAATATGTATGACTTATTAGTGTGGGAGAAAATAAACTTTATACGATTGTGTGATATGGAAGAAATAAAAGCGACATACTGCATAATAAAGGTCTATATCACAAGTGACAATATAAAGTGACGTTCTTTCGCATTAAGATTTTGTGCATCCAACCATAAAAGCGCATGACAACCTCTGCTTCCCTCTGCGAAGGGCCTATCTTTTACTTTTATCTCCCACCTTGCATAAGAGTCATGGTGATCTTCACCCTTCCTTTTTACATTTTATCCTTTGGCAAGCATAGTATGTTGGAAAGATCCTGGTATATATGGCTAATTGGATGTGAGTTTTCATGAACTATTATTTTTGACATTACCCTTGAGGTAAAACGTTGTGAGGCAAAACTATAAGCCCCTATCTTTCTCTGTGTCCGATTAAAACTCCATACCCATAAGTATTGCGTGAGTGTCAGCAATTGTGAAAGACTATATGATAGTTGAGTATGTGTACTTGCTGAAAAGCTCTTATATATTGACTCTTTCCTATTTTATGATAAATTGTAATTGCTCCAATGACTGAGATTATAGTTTGTTAGTTTTCAATTGATAGTTTGCTCCAATTGATAGTTGAGTTTGTTAGTTTACGATTCATACTTGAAATTGTGAAATTATTACTCTAGCATAAGAAATTATATGACACGAATTATATAAGTTGCTGTTCTAAGAATTATCATGATGCCCTCATGTCCGTGTTTTATTTTTATCGGCACCTCTATCTCTAAACATGTGGACATATTTTTCGATTTTGGCTTTCACTTGAGGACAAGCGACGTCTAAGCTTGGGGAGTTGATACATCCATTTTGCATCATGCTTTTATATCGATATTTATTGCATTATGGGCTGTTATTACACATTATGTCACGATACTTATGCCTATTCTCTCTTATTTTACAAGGTTTCCATAAAGAGGGAGAATGCCGGCAGCTGGGATTCTGGGCTGGAAAAGGAGCAAATATCAGAGACCTATTCTGCACAGCTCCAAAAGTCCTGAAACTTCATGGAAGACGTTTTCCGAATATATAAAAAATACTGAGCGCAAGAAGTTCACCAGGGGGCCACACCCTGCCCACGAGGGTGGGGGGCGCGCCCTACCCCCTGGGCGCGCCCTACCCCCCTGGGCGCGCCCCCCTACCTCGTGGGCCCCCTGGTGGCCCTCCGATGACCATCTTCTGCTATATGAAGTCTTTCGATGAGGAAAAAATCATAAGCCATCTTCTCGGACGAAACTCCGCCGCCACGAGGCGGAACCTTGGCGGAACCAATCTAGGGCTCTGGCGGAGCTGTTCTGCCGGGGAAACTTCCCTCCGGGAGGGGGAAATCATCGCCATCGTCATCACCAACGCTCCTCTCATCGGGAGAGGGCAATCTCCATCAACATCTTCACCAGCACCATCTCCTCTCAAAACCCTAGTTCATCTCTTGTATCCAATTCTTGTCTCCAAGTCCGGGATTGGTACTTGTGGGTTGCTAGTAGTGTTAATTACTCCTTGTAGTTGATGCTAGTTGGTTTAATTGGTGGAAGATCATATGTTCAGATCATATATGCATATTAATACCCCTCTGATTATGAACATGAATATGCTTTGTGAGTAGTTACTTTGTTCCTAAGGACATGGGAGAAGTCTTGCTATTAGTAGTCATGTGAATTTGGTACTCGTTCGATATTTTGATGAGATGTATGTTGTCTCTCCTCTAGTGGTGTTATGTGAACGTCGACTACATAACACTTCACCATTATTTGGGCCTAGGGGAAGGCATTGAGAAGTAATAAGTAGATGATGGGTTGCTAGAGTGACAGAAGCTTAAACCCTAGTTTATGCGTTGCTTCGTAAGGGGCTGATTTGGATCCATATGTTTCATGCTATGGTTAGGTTTACCTTAATACTTTTGTTGTAGTTGCGGATGCTTTCAATAGAGGTTAATCATAAGTGGGATGCTTGTCCAAGTAAGGACAGTACCCAAGCACCGGTCCACCCACATACCAAATTATCAAAGTACCGAACGCGAATTATATGAACGTGATGAAAACTAGTTTGACGATATTCCCATGTGTCCTCGGGAGCGCTTTTCTCTATATAAGAGTTTGTCCAGGCTTGTCCTTTGCTACAAAAAGGATTGGGCCACCTCGCTGCACTTTATTTAATTTTGTTACTTGTTGCTCGTTACAAATTATCCTATCACAAAACTATCTGTTACCACTTATTTCAGTACTTGCAGAGAATACCTTGCTGGAAACCGCTTATCATTTTCTTTTGCTCCTCGTTGGGTTCGGCACTCTTACTTGTCGAAAGGACTACAATAGATCCCCTATACTTGTGGGTCATCATGCTGCGTTTCAACTCTTACGATGAAGGAGTGCCAAACACGGCACGTGCTGGATGTCCCACACGTCAGTGAAAGGAGTGGGACATGAACAGCGTGGTAGAGCGTCTCCACTTCTTCCACTTCTGGGTCGGAGACCACATGTAGTAGTACTAGTGGTATGAACGATACAAAGTGCAACCTGGAGATAAATACACGTCTAGTTGGAAGGTCTCGGGGCATACACGTAAACAAATATAAAACCTAATATGTGCCTCCAGTTAATATAGTAGTAGTAGAGTACTTAGGCACATACTGCATAACATCAACGGGCATTGCATGTACAACATTTAGTGGTAGTATGAGACAAATGCCTATATGCCACACATGTTCATACTATTTGTGCCTTTCTACTTCACTTACTGCGCTACATCACTCAGGTTCGTATGTTCGCTCCTGGGTACATGTCCGTCTCGTTGTTCCAGTCCCACGTGATCTTCACAGATGGAACGATCTATAACTGTGGGCAATGGGAGTCCATATCATCGTAGTTAGTGTGGCTCCCCACGATGGAGACTCATCCAAAGTATGGCCAGCCTCGATGCAGAGCAGTCGCGTGCACCGGGAAGTGGTTCTCTCTCGGCCGTCGCGCTGCTTCAAAGCCACGCCAGTGAGAGGTTGCCTCTGCTCTGGCCGAGCATTAATGCGGCACCGACGTTCCGGGGCGATGCTGATCGTTTCATGCGGGAAGCGCGCGCCAGCAAGGGAGGAGGGTTGGGTCAGCCAGGGCGGTCAGACGCGGGCGTGGTGGTGGTATTGGTTTTGAACTGTTTCAGGTGTAGTACTGGTAGTTTGCAAAACTACTCAATTATTGCACTCTATTTTCTAAGAAAATGTGGTAAAAAAACATTACTCCATAGCCCGCTTCCCTTCTCCTTCCTCTTCCACCGCCTGCGCACGTTCGCGGGAAGCGACTGGTCAACCCTTATATAGGAGTGCTAGTACAAAAAGATGCAAGCATGACCACTAAAATTTCCAGATTAAAGCGTCACTCCGGCGGGAGTATGGTGTATGTCGTTACCTTCGGCTGGGCCATGGCTACCGGGCTACGGCGACCAAAGAAGAGGCGGCGGGAGGGGAATGAATGCAGCTACTGTTTGGGTTCACCGTTTGGCTTAAATAAATGTGCACCATCACATGTACCCGCGGGTGCACAAATTATAGCATACGTGTCTGCTTAAGTGGGCGACACGTAACTGGTGTGTGTGAGAGATTCTGCGAGACAGAGTGCGTGTGTGCTAATCTACTCTTCGGACATGTACTCAACCTTTTTCATCGGGATATAAGTATAATGGTATTACACTTTAGCTAGTGATTTACGTGGCCATGTTAATGTTGTTGTGTAAAAAAATGTCACTTCCTGCTCGTGATTTGCGTTATATAATTACTAGCAAGATGCATTTTTTTACAAAACACCTGTTGTGATTGACCCATGCAGGAGTAATCCCATGTGTAAAAACTAATGATATCTAGAGAATTTTATCGGAAAACTAGTATCTCGACAATTTCATCAAAAAAATGAAAGATGAGAGATGAGGTGAGGAGGAGTGGAGCATGGTGGTGACCGGTGGTCGGACCGGGCAGAGGCATGGGGATGGATGGCGCCGGTAGGCGACAGCGGCCACCATGCTAGATTGTTCCAGAGACTTCCTTTTTTGATTGCTCAGCAATGAGGTTGTGGGAGATAATGATGAACGAGGAAAGGCCTTGTTTGTAAGAGCATAATTGGTTTGGTGCCAAAAATAGGCATGCCAATGTTTGGCATTGTGCCAAATATTCGCTACTACTTGGTTGGTTACCGAGTTGTCTTGCCTATCTCACATAAAGTTGCCAATATTCGCCAAGTCTTGGTATTGCGAATATTTGGCAAACCAATCATGCTCTAAATGTGGAGAGAGGTGCGGGTTTCTTTTGTAAAATTGTCATACTTTGCTTTCTATCCGTCAGATATAGATCGGACGGTCTAGATTACAAGATGGCAGGCACACCATCATCACCAACTCGTTTTTTATAAGAGTAGAGATGATAAGTTTGCTAACTACTAAAGTAAAGTGGAATTTGTCCATGTTATACAAGTAAATTAAGGTGATTGCCTATCATACGGGTAAGGTTGGACGAAGGGTGGTAGGAACAAATGCTCCGCCTAGAGCATGTGTGTGTGAGATGGAGTCTTAGTGTCTGTGTGTGTGGGAGGGTGTGAGTGCATGTGTGTGTGTGTGACACGGGGTCCCGGTGGAGGATGTATCATAGAGAGGTGATGTGTATGGCAGAGGCCACCAACGAGGGGGTGTGAGAGAGAAAAGGCCCGTAGAGAGGGAAGAGAAGGCGTGTGTGCGTGAGAGGAGTCGACATCGAGAGAACGTGTTTGTTCGAGAGACACCGAGGAAGACTACTATATATCGATGGTGCATGTAGGCAGGAATTATATGAAGGGATGGTCTTATTGGTTTCGGGGATATAGGGGAAGAGTGAGAGAGGGGGTAGCTAGAAGGAGATTGTTAAGTGTGACTGTGTTTTACCCATCCAGGTGGAAGTTATGTGCACACAAGAAGAGAACGATTCGATGTGGCGTTAGGGTTGAGGGTAATTAACTACGTATGGAGACATAGGAGACCTTGAACGTGCATGTGCAAGAGGTATACATGTATACGTGGTATGTGTTTGTGTGCGCGCGAGCATGATGGAGATAAAAGAAAGAAGACATAAGTCATAAGATCAATGACATGGGAGAGACGGATCGGTATGGCAATATGCATGCATGTGAGAGTGCAGGGAAGAAGGCTCGATAATTGAGCATGTGTTTTTGTCTTTAAGAGATAGTGGCATGGGCTAGAGCATGCATCTATGGTGAGCAGAGGGAGCGTGACACAACAATTGTGCAAAAGAGATCAACCTATAAATGCATGTATGGAGAGACATATATAGTGTGGGTGATAGGAAGCAAGAGTGTGTGCGAGAAAGAAATGTTGACGGAGAAACTACAGATATATACAGATATAGAGATGCTAGCTAGAGGGACATCGGCTAGTTTGAGTGTTGGAGATGACCGCCGGATGGTTCAGAGGGTGAAGTTATGTGTGTGTGAGAGAAAGGTAAAAAGAGGGCACTTGACTGCATGTAGAGAGAAACATATATAGTGTGCATGATAGGAAGCAAGAGTGAGGGCGAGAAAGAAGGTTGATGGAGAAACAGATAAATAGAATGATAAAGATGATATCTAGTGTGTGTTAGAGATAGGAGTCGAGTGGATCACAAGGCTGCATTATGCGTGTGGGTGTGAGAGAGATAGAGAGAGGGTGCATGTGAGTCACATACAAACAAATATCAAAGAGAAATGAGATCCCAAGAGAAGGAGTTTTGTGTCTGCGAGAGAGAAAGATAATTCACAACGAGAGTGATAGCTAGAGAGACATATGAGGGAACTCAAGATATCTCTAGGGAGAGAGAGAGAGTGTGTGTGAGCGACATACACGAGAATGGTGGAGAGATATGAGACCCTGGGTGTGGCGACCCGACCCGAATGGATCAAGTCTACTGTGCTCCGGTGTCATCCCTGGATCAGTAATGCTGACACCACACAATACATCGAAGGATTTATAGCAGAGTGGCAATCACACACTTATTACATCGTTGTCTCAAAGAGAACTTATTACAATAAAAATGGCTTAAGGCCATCTAATAACGTTAACAGCGGAAGACTCGGAAGATAAATGGGTCCATCAAATCCAACGGCATCACTGAGTATAGAACCACGACCTAAAAGCACCTTACTCGTCGTCTGAAAAGTCTGCAACATGAGAAGTTGCAGCCCGAAAACGGGCCAGCACATGGAATATGCTGGCAATGTAACACATAGAGAATAATGGAATGAAACAGCTATGCTACATGCATATATGGCTGGTGGAAAGCTCTATGGTTACAGTTTTGCGTAAAGCCAGTTTTTCCCTACTGCAAAGGAATAAATTTATTTAACTATCATGGTAGTTGTTAAACATCGAGAATGGTTGACAGCATTCCGATCCCAATTAAGTGAATAATTAAAACCCAACAACGTTAATTATAAGTAACGTGATGAGATTCACATGATATTCAAGTACTAGATACTCAAGTTGTCCTTAACTGGGGACACGGCTAATCATGATTAGTTTGTTACACTCTGCAGAGGTTTGCGCACTTTTCCCCACATGACTCGATCGCCTCCGTTTGTTTTCTTGCACTACATGGTGTTTGAGAAACGGATGACCGAGACACAGTCTTTCAGAAGCGCTAGCACCTTACATGTGGGGTAGACCGTACCACCTACAACCCCTACATCTGCTAGTCCACCCCGTAAGAGTTCGCACAACTTAGTCAACTATGCCAGAGACCATAGTAGCATGTGGCTGCACACGGAAGTTTCTAGCATGAATTATCTTATGATCCCTTTGAGCCTGGGTGGCGGTCCAAAATAAAACAGGCAAGTCCTGATAGACATCAGGTGCCTCAATCCACCCAGATGTGTGTTTAAGTGGCCACCTTAGATAAACCATTAAAAATTATCAACTCACATCTGTCATGGATATCACTCACCCAATCCACGTCTACTAGCATAGCATGGCATAATAAGCAAACGTAGAAGTAACTCCCAAAGGTTTCATAATAATACAGGTAATAGGTACTACCTCATCTACTTCCCATCCCGCAGTTTAATTAGATCCTAATCATGCAATGTGAGAGGATTGATCTAATGCAATAAAACATGGGTTGTAGAAAAGGTATGATCAAAGTGTTACTTGCCTTGCTGATGATCCGCGAGACCTAGGGTTTCAAAGTAACAAGCGGCGCAATCCGGGTAATCTATCGCAGACAAACAACAAGCACACAATAAGTACTCATCTAATGCACAGGTAAAATTCGAACAAGAGAACGACCCAGAGAGTTCAACTTAAGAACTCCGGTTGCAAAGAAAGAACGAACCGAACAAAGAAACGGAAAACAAACGGCGGAAGAAACAACTCGGTTCTAGCATGTTGAAACTAGGTCAAATTTTACTGTAGCAAGGGCTTGTTCAAGTTGATTAGTCGGAGCGGCGGTTTCGAAATGAAACTCCAGGCGCTTGAATCACCTGATTCCGATAAACGAGCGAGAAGAAAGACTAGAACGAAGATCGGATCTGAGATCACGATCGCGGAATAAATCCAACGAAAAGAAAGAGATGAACAGTTAAGCGAATGGACGTTCGTTAACCGAGAAAAATCGGTGATCACGTTCATTGAGACGAACGGTCCGAAAGAAGAACAAAAACCGATCTAGGGTTTTCGGAAAAGAAAACCGAAACAAAGAACGAAAGAAAACCGGAACGGTTAAGAAAGAACTGGAACGGTTTAGAAGAAAAACTGAACCGAGGGGAGAAAAAGAGACGCGACGCGGGACAACCTCGGCGAGGTTCCGGCGTACGGCGGCGACGGCGGCTATAGGGCGGCGGCGGCGGCTATAGGGCGGCGGCGGCGGGTGAGGGGCGCGGGGTGGGGCGCG
>NC_041390.1:529120553-529131603 GCF_002162155.2 Triticum dicoccoides | reverse complement strand
GGGGGTTTGGGGTGTATTTATATAGGTGGGGGATTACTTGGGGTAGGGGGCAAGCAAAAGAGGGAAAACAAAACAAGGAAAGGGGGGCTAACCGGCCTAGAGTCCCTCTGGGACTCGGCCTAGAGCGAGGGAGGCGGCGGCCTGGCGCTGCGCCTGGCGCGCGCGCTGGCTGGGGAGGCGGCCGGCTGGCTAGGCCTTTGACCCGGCTGGCCTTGGTCCTCTTTTTTTTGACTGGATTCACGCACAGAAAAACAAAAGAAAACTAAACTAAACGAACTCCAAAATTACTAAAGTAAATTTTCCCCGACTCCTAAAAATGAGTCGAACAAAATGAACTTTACTCCGGACCTAGAATGCAGTTTTTTCAAAAACGCGCATTTTTCCCTATCCAAATAAAAAGCAAATAAACACCAAAAACCAAAATTTGATTTATTCATTAGATCTTCATTTTTCCTAAATTTGGGAAAGTCATATTATTCCCTCTCTTATATTTTTGATATTGGAAAAAAAATAATTGAAGATGAAATAAATAAATCAAATGATCCTCTTTTCAAAATTTGAGAAAACTCTCAAATATGAAAATAACGAAATCTCCAACTCTCTCCGTGGGTCCTTGAGTTGCGTGAAATTTCTAGGATCGACCAAAATGCAAGAAAATATGATATGCATGATGATCTAATGTATAACATTCTAAATTGCAAATTTGGGATGTTACAAACCTACCCTCCTTAAGATGAATCTCGGCCTCGAGATTCAGGTTGGCTAGAAAATAGGTGAGGGTGGTCTTTGAGCAAATCTTCTTCTCTCTCCCAGGTGGCTTCATCCTCTGAGTGATGGTTCCACTGAACTTTGCAAAACTTAATAACTTTGCTGCGGGTAACTCTGCTGGCATAATCGAGAATCTTGACTGGCTTCTCCTCATACGTTAAGTCGTCCTTCAACTGAATCGCTTCGAGTGGCACGGTATCTCTTAGTGGTACCTCCGCCATCTCGGCATGACATTTCTTCAGCCGAGAAACATGGAATACATCATGAACTCCTGACAGCTCCTCTAGTAATTCCAACTTATAAGCGACTTCTCCCATACGTTGCAAGATCTTATACGGTCCAACGAAACGCGGTGCTAACTTTCCCTTAACTCCAAAGCGCTTAACTCCTCGAAGTGGGGATACTCGAAGGTAAACTCTGTCTCCGGTTTCGTAAACTGTCTCCTTGCGTTTAGAATCTGCGTAGCTCTTCTGCCTGGATTGTGCTACCTTGAGCCTATCACGAATCAACTTAACTTTCCGTTCAGACTCCTTAATCAAATCTGGTCCAAAAAAATTGATGGTCTCCAACTTCGTCCCATGACAACGGTGTCCTGCACCTCCTTCCATATAAAGCTTCGAAAGGTGCCATCTTCAAACTGGTTTGGTAACTGTTGTTATAGGAAAACTCCGCATACGGCAAGTTATCGTCCCAGCTAGATCCATAATCTAGTGCACAAGCTCTCAGCATATCTTCCAAAATCTGATTGACTCTCTCGGTCTGTCCATCTGTCTGCGGATGAAAAGCTGTGCTGAACTCTAGTCTGGTTCCTAAAGTTTCATGCAACTGATTCCAAAACTTTGAGGTAAATTGGGTTCCTCTATCTGATACGATACTCCTCGGAACTCCATGCAAACAAATGATCCTAGTCATGTATATCTTCGCCAACTTAGCACTAGTGTAAGTGGTCTTAACTGGAATAAGATGTGCTACCTTCGTCAAACGATCAACTACTACCCATATCGAGTCATAGCCTGCTTTCGTCCTGGGTAGTCCTGTGATAAAATCCATGCCTATCTTATCCCACTTCCATTCGGGTATCGGCAATGGTTGTAACAATCCTGCTGGCTTCTGATGCTCTCCCTTTACTCTCTGACAAACGTCACAAACTGCTACATATGCTGCAATATCCTTCTTCATTCCGGTCCACCAAAATGTTTCCTTCAAATCCAAATACATCATGGTATTCCCTGGGTGAATCGATACGGTGAATCATGTGCCTCGTGCAAAATCAACTTCCTGATCTCCGGGTCATTTGGCACATAAACACGGTCCTCAAACCATAAGGTATCGTGCTCATCCTCACGAAATCCCTTTGCTTTTCCTTTGCTCATTCTCTCTTTTATGGACGCAATCTCCTTGTCAGATTTCTAAGCCTCTCTGATTTTATCCATCAATGTTGACTGAATCTCCAATGCTGCTACATGGCCTCTCAGAACTATTTCCAAACATAGCTCACGAAGATTTTCTGCTAACTCCTTTGGTACTTCTCCTGTCATTACCATATTGACATGGCTCTTACGGCTCAATGCGTCAGCTACTACATTAGCTTTTCCGGGATGGTAATGCAATCTCATGTCATAATCCTTGATGAGCTCCAACCATCTCCTTTGTCTGAGGTTCAACTCCTTCTGCGTGAAAATGTACTTCAAACTCTTGTGATCCATGTACACCTCACAATGATTTCCAATGAGGAAATGTCTCCATGTTTTCAATGCATGCACTATGGCTACTAACTCCAAATCATGCGTGGCATAATTCAACTCATGAGGCTTCAGTTGTCGTGAAGCATACGAAACAACTCTTCCTTCCTGCATAAGCACTGCTCCAAGTCCTCGACGTGAAGCGTCGCAATACACCTCATAATCCTTGGTCTGATCTGGCAAAATCAATACTGGTGAGGTAACCAAGCGTTTCTTCAATTCCTGGAAACTAGCCTCACACTCATCAGTCCATTTGAACTTAGTATCCTTCTTCAACAACTCCGTCATAGGCTTTGCAATCTTTGAAAAGTTCTCAATGAACCTCCGGTAGTATCCTGCGAGTCCAAGAAAACTCCGGATCTCTCCAACTATCATTGGTGCTTCCCATTCGGTTACGGTCTCAACCTTAGTGGGGTCAACTGCTATACCTTCTCCGGATATAACGTGTCCGAGGAATCCAACTTCCTTCAACCAAAACTCACATTTGCTGAATTTGGCATATAACTGATGTTCCCTTAGTTTCTCAAAAACCAAACGCAAATGTTCCTTGTGCTCTTCTTCATTCTTTGAATAAACCAGGATGTCATCTATGAAAACCACGATGAACTTATCCAAAAATTCCATAAACACTTTGTTCATCAGGTTCATAAAATAGGCAGGTGCGTTAGTCAATCCAAATGACATAACGGTATACTCATACAGTCCATATCTCGTGGTGAATGCTGTCTTAGGTATGTCCTGCTCCCGAATCTTCAATTGGTGGTACCCTGATCGCAAATCGATCTTGGAAAACACTTTAGCTCCTTGCAACCGATCAAACAGATCGTTGATCATTGGCAGTGGGTACTTGTTCTTGATGGTTACTTCATTCAATCCCCGATAATCTACAACCATCCTTAATGATCCATCCTTCTTTTCCACTAGAAGTATGGGTGATCCCCAAGGCGAAGAACTTGGGCGAATGTAACCTTTATCCAATAACTCCTTAATCTGATTCTTAATTTCCACCAAATCCTTTGCTGACATCCGGTACGGTCGCTTCGATATTGGGCCTGTACCTGGCAATAACTCAATCAAAAACTCAATGTCTCTATCCGTGGCATGCCTGGCAATTCCTCAGGAAATACATCAGGAAAATCATTCACCACTGGTACTTCCTCTTGCACAACTCCTGTTAGGCAGTTTACTTGCGTCCTATTTGGCACATGCCGGGATACATACTTGATCCTTCTTCCTTCTGGTGTGGTAAGCAAAATTGTCTTACTAGCGCAATCGATGTTTCCTTCATACATCGACAGCCAATCCATACCAAGAATCACATCCAGACCTTGAGATTCCAATACTATTAGGTCTGAGGGAAACACATAGTTACCAATCCTTAATGGTAACCGCTCACACCATCGTCTAGCCATAAACTCCGCTCCTGGTGAGCTTACTAACATGGGTGACCTAAGGGCTTGGGTTGGCAGGTTATATTTATCCACAAATCCCCTTGATATGTATGAATGCGACACACCAGTATAAAAAAGAACAAGTGCGGTAAATGACTTAACCAGAAACTTACCGATTACTGCATCAGGCTGATCTTCAACCTCCTCCACATTAACGTGGTTCACCTGTCCCCTATTGAAAGGTTCGGCTTCTTCCCAGAGCTTCCATTGCCATTTCCATTCTGGCCTTCGGGACATTCATTGGCATAATGTCCGGTCTTGGAACACTTGACTCAGGTCTCTCTTGGTTGGGGTCGATGGGGTGGTCCGGTTCTGGCCGTTGCTTCCTCCATTCCCATTACCATTCTTGTGGCCATTATGGTTGTGCGAGCTACCTCCTCCATGGGTGTGCTGAAATTGAAATCCCGGTTTAGGGGCAAAACGGGGCTTCTGCTGGCTCCAGAGTTATACTTCCCCTGTCCATACTTCCTCTTACGGTTCTCAATCTGCTGTTGCTTCCCTTCAATCATGATGGCACGATCTACCAACTCCTGGTAGTTGTTGAAACTCGCTACCATCAACTTCATGCTTAGTTCATCATTCAGTCCTTCCAGAAACTTCTCCTGCTTAGCTGCATCCGTAGCAACGTCATCTGGGGCATATCGTGCTAACTTGCTGAAATCATCAACGTACTGGCCAACTGTCCTTCCTCCTTGGCGTAAGTTGCGAAACTCACGCTTCTTCATGGCCATAGCTCCTGCTGAAACATGGGCAGTGCGGAAAGCTTGCTGAAACTGATCCCATGTGACAGTGTCAACTGGGTAAGTGGCTGTGAAATTCTCCCACCATGCTGCCGCGGGTCCGTCAAGCTGGTGAGCGGCAACTTCACTTTCTCACCATCCGTGCATCCTGCAGTGGTCAACTCCTTCCTATCTTGCGGAGCCAATCGTCTGCTACTATTGGCTCGATGCTACTGGAAAACACCGGCGGATTCAGCCTAAGGAAACAGGCTAAGTGGCCAACAGGTGGTGGTGGTGGTGGTGGGTTGTTGTTGTTGTTCTGCTGGTTCTGGACTAACATCTGCATCAATTGATTCTGCTGCTGGATCAACTGAGTGAGCTCCGGTGGAAATCCATTGTCGCGTCTCGGAGGCATCTGGGGGTTTAGAAAAGGCGAGAATTAAGAATAGAGTGAGGTCTAAAGGGAAAACACTACCCCAATGCTCATGAGCAAATGCACACAAAATCACTTCATTCAATCAAACAAGGGCTTACAATCGGTCTAAAACTATCGCAAAAGTGCTCGAACTATTGTGTTTACATGGGGGAATACTACTACTATCTGGTGGTCATCTAGAAATTTGAACCGATGGAAGACTCCATGATATCTGCTCCAGCTTCGTCTTCAAAGTCGGGTTCACTGGGATCCGAATCGGTGTCGTCGATGATGATGTAGTTGTCCGGACATGCGACGTACTCATCCTCCTCCTTGGATGCTAACTTCCTCTTGAGTTCTTCAATCTCCTGCTTAAGATCGCCATTGTGTCTTGCTAGAGCTACGATCTCGTCCATGTAGTCCTTGCGTGTAGACTTCAGTTCTCCTTCTAGCTCGATGATTCTTGCCTTTGCATTCTTTAACTCTATCATATCATTGCACATCTGGTTCTCGTGGCGTCGAATGTGCTGGTTTAACTCCTGGATGAAAGATGCAATGGACCTATCCTTCTTGGTGTTGACTAACTCCCATTGTTCATCTCGGTGTCCGCAAATCTGGTAGATAGTGTCCTTGAGGTCTTCTTGATAAACTTCTCCAATGTGTCCCATGGTGATATGAGCTGCCATGCTCCTTCCCAGACTCCGGGTTGGTGCATTGAAAACACTATCTATGGGCTTCGTAATTGGTGCGAATGTCCTTCCCGGAACGTGAGCTTGAATCTCCCAGCGCTCCTCTTCAGGCAGAGTGGCGTTGAAGGTTCCCGTGAAGCCTGGTAATCCAATGTTCAGGTACTTGGTGACTTCCTTCAGGTGAAATCCAAATGGTGTGCCTTCATTCGGTTGAGCATACTTAATCTTCGCATTTGTCATCCTAAAAGAGTAGAAAAGATGAGGAGTTAGAAAATGAGAAGAGAATGGTGATCTATGGCTTTAACTTAGTGGTCATGTCCTACAGTCAGCGTGTGCTCTGATACCATCTCTGTGGCGACCCGACCCGAATGGATCAAGTCTACTGTGCTCCGGTGTCATCCCTGGATTAGTAATGCTGACACCACACAGTACATCGAAGGATTTATAGCAGAGTGGCAATCACACACTTATTACATCGTTGTCTCAAAGAGAACTTATTACAATAAAAATGGCTTAAGGCCATCTAATAACGTTAACAGCGGAAGACTCGGAAGATAAATGGGTCCATCAACTCCAACGGCATCACTGAGTATAGAACCACGACCTAAAAGCACCTTACTCGTCGTCTGAAAAGTCTGCAACATGAGAAGTTGCAGCCCGAAAACGGGCCAGCACATGGAATATGCTGGCAATGTAACACATAGAGAGTAATGGAATGAAACAGCTATGCTACATGCATATATGGCTGGTGGAAAGCTCTATGGTTACAGTTTTGCGTAAAGCCAGTTTTTCCCTACTGCAAAGGAATAAATTTATTTAACTATCATGGTAGTTGTTAAACATCGAGAATGGTTGACAGCATTCCGATACCAATTAAGTGAATAATTAAAACCCAACAACATTAATTATAAGTAACGTGATGAGATTCACATGATATTCAAGTACTAGATACTCAAGTTGTCCTTAACTGGGGACACGGCTAATCATGATTAGTTTGTTACACTCTGCAGAGGTTTGCGCACTTTTCCCCACATGACTCGATCGCCTCCGTTTGTTTTCTCGCACTACATGGTGTTTGAGAAACGGATGACCGAGACACAGTCTTTCAGAAGCGCTAGCACCTTACATGTGGGGTAGACCGTACCACCTACAACCCCTACATCTGCTAGTCCACCCCGTAAGAGTTTGCACAACTTAGTCAACTATGCCAGAGCCCATAGTAGCATGTGGCTGCACACGGAAGTTTCTAGCATGAATTATCTTATGATCCCTTTGAGCCTGGGTGGCGGTCCAAAATAAAACAGGCAAGTCCTGATAGACATCAGGTGCCTCAATCCACCCAGATGTGTGTTTAAGTGGCCACCTTAGATAAACCATTAAAAAATTATCAACTCACATCTGTCATGGATATCACTCACCCAATCCACGTCTACTAGCATAGCATGGCATAATAAGCAAACGTAGAAGTAACTCCCAAAGGTTTCATAATAATACAGGTAATAGGTACTACCTCATCTACTTCCCATCCCACAGTTTAATTAGATCCTAATCATGCAATGTGAGAGGATTGATCTAATGCAATAAAACATGGGTTGTAGGAAAGGTATGATCAAAGTGTTACTTGCCTTGCTGATGATCCGTGAGACCTAGGGTTTCGAAGTAACAAGCGGCGCAATCCGGGTAATCTATCGCAGACAAACAACAAGCACACAATAAGTACTCATCTAATGCACAGGTAAAACTCGAACAAGAGACCGACCCAGAGAGTTCAACTTAAGAACTCCGGTTGCAAAGAAAGAACGAACCGAACAAAGAAACGGAAAACAAACGGTGGAAGAAACAACTCGGTTCTAGCAAGATGAAACTAGGTCAAATTTTACTGTAGCGAGGGCTTGTTCAAGTTGATTAGTCGGAGCGGCGGTTTCGAAACGAAACTCCAGGCGCTTGAATCACCTGATTCCGATAAACGAGCGAGAAGAAAGACTAGAACGAAGATCAGATCTGAGATCACGATCGCGGAATAAATCCGACGAAAAGAAAGAGATGAACGGTTAAGCGAATGGACGTTCGTTAACCGAGAAATATTGGTGATCACGTTCGTTGAGACAAACGGTCCGAAAGAAGAACAAAAACCGATCTAGGGTTTTCGGAAAAGAAAACCAAAACAAAGAACGAAAGAAAACCGGAACAGTTAAGAAAGAACCGGAACGGTTTAGAAGAAAAACTGAACCGAGGGGAGAAAAAGAGACGCGGCGCGGGACAACCTCGGCGAGGCTCCGGCGTACGGCGGCGACGGCGGCTATAGGGCGGCGGCGGCGATGGCTATAGGGCGGCGGTGGCGGGTGAGGGGCGCGGGGTGGGGCGCGGCTAAGGAGGAGAGGGGCTTGGGATATATGTGAGGAGAGGGGGGGTTTGGGGTGTATTTATATAGGTGGGGGGATTACTTGGGGTAGGGGGCAAGCAAAAGAGGGAAAACAAAACAAGGAAAGGGGGGGCAAACCGGCCTAGAGTCCCTCTGGGACTCGGCCTAGAGCGAGGGAGATGGTGGCCTGGCGCTGCGCCTGGCGCGCGCGCTGGCTGGGGAGGCGGCCGGCTGGCTGGGCCTTCGGCCCGGCTGGCCTTGGTCCTCTTTTTTTTGACTGGATTCGCGCGCAGAAAAACAAAAGAAAACTAAACTAAACGAACTCCAAAATTACTAAAGTAAATTTTCCCCGACTCCTAAAAATGAGTCGAACAAAATGAACTTTACTCCGGACCTAGAATGCAATTTTTTGAAAACGCGCATTTTTCCCTATCCAAATAAAAAGCAAACAAACATCGAAAAACAAAATTTGATTTATTCATTAGATCTTCATTTTTCCTAAATTTGGGAAAGTCATATTATTCCCTCTCTTATATTTTTGATATTGGAAAAAAATAATTGAAGATGAAATAAATAAATCAAATGATCCTCTTTCCAAAATTTGAGAAAACTCTCAAATATGAAAATAACGAAATCTCCAACTCTCTCCGTGGGTCCTTGAGTTGCGTGAAATTTCTAGGATCGACCAAAATGCAAGAAAATATGATATGCATGATGATCTAATGTATAACATTCCAAATTGCAAATTTATGATGTTACACTGGGAGATAGAGTTTGTGTTTATGTGTGAAAAAGAGATATTTAAGAGGAAGAGTCATAGCTTCTCATACCTAAGGAGTGAAAGACATCTCTGTGTGAGAGGGGGTGCGAGTGGAACACAGGGGAATAGTAGAGAGAAATGAGACCCCAGAGATGAAGTTTGTATTTGTGTGAGAGAAAGAGATTTCACATGAAGAATCATAGTTAGAGACACATTGCAGGGAGCGAGATATACTTAGAGAGAGATAGAGTGATGAAGGTCGAGGGAGAGAGTACCGTCAGTGTGTTACGAAGATAAAAGATCATTGTCGACATACAGGTAGCACGAGAGATACCCGAGAGACGATGAACGCGTATAGGTCTAGAGAGATACTCCTATATAAGCATGAGTGATAGCTATATGAGACGAATATCTGGATTAAAGGGGATTCAATTATTTAAACTGGAGATAACAACATTCATAATATCATAGCGCAAATTGGTGTATCAAACATACATATTTATTTGAATTTGAGGACGCGTGTAATGTTATATAGTTTATCAATATTAGTGATCCATAGATTCTTTAATTAGAGACAATGCATGATTTATATGCAATTAATGTCTAAACAGGATTACACTATATGTTGCGTGTGTGAAACACATCATACATGTTTGAGAAGTAAAAAACCGCATGAAACACACATTAATTGGAGATAGTTAGCGAGGAATGCATACATTGATTTCAACATAAAGTGGTTTCAATATTTGGAAATCCAAATTAAGATGGATACAGCCTTATGAATCTGAGATCATGCCATTTGTAAACCAAATTTATGTATAAAGGGTGTTGTGCTTTTGAAATTATATATATATAAAATGATGTATATAGAATTTTATTCCAATCGAAAATGAATCCTGCCCGAACAAAAATACTGGATTCGAATTGAGTTGGCATGGTAAACATGCACTCTTGCTCTGCAACAATTTGAACGAAGCGGGGAAAGTCGCAGTAACCGCCCGAAACCAAAATCTGCGAGATGGAAATTACTGCCTATCCCTGACACAAAAAGCCTATCGGCTCGATTTCTATAGGTTTTGATAGGGGTAGGTTTGTAATTCCACTCAAATGTGACATAACTGCCTCTCACCCGGATTCATACACTGTGGGCGCCAAAACACGGTGTCTCCTCGACCGAAATCGACTCCCTCCCCGATTCATACATGGTGGGCGCCAAAAACAAACTCTCGTCGGCAAATATTTGGTGTATGCGAGATTACCGTCTATCCCCAACCGACTAATATTGCTGTGATGTAGAAAATTTTAAACAGGGGCTAAGTTTGTAAATTTCCTCGCATTTGAGACAAGCGCGCCCTGAAGACATGGTTCCCCCCTTCCTCTCTCACTCCATTTCCCCATTCGTACTCTGTGGGCGCCAAAACACCCTCTCCACCCCAGCCTCCTCCATCCGCCACCCCATCCACCGCCGTCCTCCTCCACCATGCCAGAGCTGATACCTCGACGCCGTCGCCCATTACAAGAGATCGACCTCTCTCATCCATGGCTTCGGACCGGGATCCTTGCATCCCATCCTCTCGCTTCACCCCCGCCGCCGTACACCTTGTCGGTGCCGCTCCTACGACCGTCTCATCCACCGCACCCCATCGCCATCGTCTACCCTCCTAGATCTGCTTCCATGCCGCCAACAGCCATCGCTACCGCAGCACCGTCACATTCTCAGCAAATGCATACACGGTGCCGCACCAGAGGCGGTAGTCTTCCGTATCTGCTAAACTTATTTATCACAGCAAGAAAATAGGTCGCCACTGCTTTACTCTAATTTCTTGTCCATCATTTACTTGTTAGTTGAAAGCAAACATTGGTTGTGAAGTTGCCTTTGTCCAGTTTGCACCTTCAGATCCGCCATGGCAGGCTCAACACTATACTCGCAATGCTTATGGTTTCCCCCTTTTATATTCCACACTATTTAAATGACAGTAGACTAAATTTCAAAATTGGGTCAGTCGATTTTTGAGAGCTCGCGGAGTTCGCCGGTGTGAAGGAAGGGGCTCGGCTGGTGACGGTGGTTGTGGGGGTGGTGATGGGGCCTCGCCGAACGAAGAAAACTCGACATGGGTGGGGAGGGGGTGGCATAGGAACACGGG
>NC_041390.1:529057873-529120224 GCF_002162155.2 Triticum dicoccoides | reverse complement strand
CAAGAAGGGTTAGGAGACGTTGGATCTTCATCCAACCGAATAAAATGGTCGACTGGCCCAAATGACAAAAGTCATGCGACTTGCATGCAGACATGCAGAATATGCTTCCTCTTTGATAACCCATAAGTATAGGGGATCAATTGTAGCCTCTTTCGATAAGAGTGTCGAACCCAACGAGGAGCTAAAGGTAGAACAAATATTCCCTCAAGTTCTATCAACCACCGATACAACTCTACGCACGCTTAACGTTCGCCTTACGTAGAACAAGTATGAAACTAGAAGTACTTTGTAGGTGTTGTAGGCTAGGTTTGCAAGATAATAAAGAGCATGTAAATAAAAGCTAGGGGCTGTTAGATGAAGACACAACTAAATTAGTTTCAGTAGAGAGCTTTTTGTCACGAGAAAGTTATTTGTCCCTAGACAATCGATAACTAGACCGGTAATCATTATTGCAATTTTATTTGAGGGAGAGGCATAAGCTAACATACTTTCTCTTATTGGATCATATGCACATATGATTGGAACTCTAGCAAGCATCCGCAACTACTAAAGATCATTAAGGTAAAACCCAACCATAGCGTTATAAGGCATCAAGTCCTCTTTACTCCCATACACAAACAACCTACTTACTCGGGTTTGTGCTTCTATCACTCACGCCACCCACCATAAGCAAATCATGAACATATTGCAAACCCTATAGCGGAGATCCCTCACACTTGTGCAACACGGAGAGCACCATAGAGTAGCACCAATAATAAAACATGCAACTCAAACCAATCACAATCATCAATTAACCCATAGGACAAAACAGATCTACTCAAACATCATAGGATAGCCATACATCATTGGGAAATAATATATAGCGTTGAGCACCATGTTTAAGTAGAGATTACAGCGGGTAAAAGAGGGGTTACACCGTGATACGTCTCCGTTGTATCTATAATTTTTGATTGTTCCATGCCAATATTCTACAACTTTCATATACTTTTGGCAACTTTTTATACTATTTTTGGGACTAACATATTGATCCAGTGCCCAGTGCCAGTTCCTATTTGTTGCATGTTTTTTGTTTCGCAGAATATCCATATCAAACAGAGTCCAAATGGGATAAAAACTGACGGAGATTTTTTTGGAATATATATGATTTTTGGGAACAAAAATCCACACGAGACGATGCCCGAGGGGGCCACGAGGCAGGGGGCGCGCCCTAGGGGGCAGGCGCGCCCCTGACCCTCGTGGCCACTCCATAAGGCGGTTGTTTCCCTTATTTCGCCGCAAGAAAGCTAATATCCGGATAGAGATCGTGTTAAAATTTCAGCCCAATCGGAGTTACGGATCTCCGGGAATATAAGAAACGGTGAAAGGGTAGAATCTAAGAACACAGAAACAGAGAGAGACAGAGAGACAGATCCAATCTCGGAGGGGTTCTGTTCGCACACGAACACGTCACCGTGTACCCTCGACGCCGGGGGTTATGCACCGCAGCTCACGTCGAAGGAGACCCGCCGGAAGCGCGGTATACAAGACAATCCGGCGGGCGCTTTTGTAGACCCGAAACCCCACACGCCCGGGAGGGACCCCGTCAGGGTGCACGGCGGCTATGGGCTGCCCTAGGTCGACCTGATCGCCCCTAGGTCCTCAAGGTTTGCCGCCCTACAATGAAGAAGAACGAGAAAGAAGAAGAACAAGGGATAAGGAAAAGTAAAGGTAAAAGATGAAGATAGATTTGTTCGATTGTGTGTTGTTCAATCGGCCGTCACCCCTTAGGTATATAAGAGACGGTTGGACTTCCCGTGCAAGGAAAAGGCTTGGATTCACGTTTAAAACCCTAGTCAAATTCGGATTGGTTTTGTCCGAACTTTCCAAAATTGTCCGGTTTAAACTGGCTGCACCCTGCGGGTAATTTTTTAGGTGGTAAACGACCTCGGATGAAAATGAGCCTAAAAGCAATCTTGACCATTTCGACAAGCTGAACAACTTTCATGTTGAATGTTTTTTGATCAGAAGTCATATTGAGGGTCAAATCGCTCGCGCAAAACACCTGTTCCCTCGCGCTACCCATCAGACATGCGTCTGGTAGGGCGCGTCACATCTCGCCTCATGATAGGGCTGCACTCTGATTGTTCTAACTTTTGCATAAGGACTCGGATTTGGACGATTTTTATATCAAAGTCGATCGTTTCGACGAGACGAAAACAAATCGTGTAGATCATTGTTCCATACGAGGCCGTCTTGGGGCTGTAATCAGCCGAATAGTGTTCTGAATACAAAATCTCAGTACTTCAAACACAACTTCGGCCTTAGAGATGAGTTCGGATGGCTATGGCCCAAATATCAAAGTTTCTTATTTTGATGATACGGAACTTCCTCACTTTGAGCACTTTTCTATTTGAGGTCAACACATGCCCCCTGTTTTTCGGCAAAACTTGTGAGCAGAAAATAATTTGCACGAAGTTTTTCTAAGCACGATGTCAACACTCCATCAGCCATTTGTACGTGCTTAGGACGATAGGTATATATCGTCCATTTAGATTAGCAACAAAAGTGAAGCTAATCGAACATATGATGATTTGGTAATACCCTTTCATGATGTAAGAAATTATATGGCATCCATGGATTAAAATAAGCCCATTGAGGGTAACCAATCATACCTGATGACGAATTCCATGGCATAGGTATCAACGGCATAGTTGAAGAATATGGATAATGTATAGACCGAAGATGTTGAAACCTTCGGCTTGGTCCTTCATAGTTTCACTATTTTCCTTCTTCACCTTTGCCGCACTCCTTGTAAAGGAAGCTCGCACATAATTATTATTTTGAATAATTCCTTTTGGAACCCATGCCATGTTTCTCTTTTCAAATTCTTGAGCACTAAACTTTTGCAACTTCTTATTTTGCCAATATGATAAGCCGAGTGGGCACCCCGGCTGCGATTTTGTTTGAAGTAATGGCAATTCTTGTTTTACCTTGTGCACTCTCTTCTTCCCTTCGGATTTGGCACTTGATTGGCTTGCCTCATTGCCTTTTATAGCCAATGTCAATAATTTAATTGACTCTTTATCATTTGAGATCATAGCTGAAGTGGCACTCTTACGACCATCTCTTTTGACGTGGTAGACTTGCTCAACCACCTCCTTATTCTTCCTTGTGTTTCGGACTGATTCTTTTTTATTGAAATGGTCTTGAACATATGACTGCTCATTGAATGTTGGTCTTCTTGGAGTTGCATAATATTGGCGAGATGGTTTATAATAATACGGAGAATGTGCCCTTGTATTATACTTGTCCCATGAAGGATATGGATTTGCGTGAGCATAAGGAGGCATCCACGACATTGGCATTGACGGCCCAAAATAAGGATATGAATAAGTTGCATTCAAATTCTCTTCTTGCCAATATCGATCCTTGGATTTGCGCCTAGGGAGTGATCTTGATGCTTTTGCATTAGTTGGCCGATAAGCACTGCTCTCCTCACTTATCTTCTGATATTTTTCCAATAGTTGCGCGAAAGTGACTTTCGGCTTTTTACCTTTGCGCATACGTCGGCTTTTGTTTTCTTTGGCTGTGCTTGCACCGATCTTTGGATTTTCTTGTTGCCCGCCAGTCCTTGGCGTCTTCATTGTAGCTTTGATGGAATTCTCGCCCTCAAGATTATGTTCATTATGCTCTTCAACAACTTCTTTACTTGAAAGCTTGATCCCATTGCCTGCAGTTTTTTCCTTCTCTTTAAATGGATCGGCTTGAAGCAACCGATGCAAAAACATTTTACCATCGGGACCAATTGGAATAGACTCGTCATCTCTTGGTGTCTCAACAAATTTCAATCATCCTTTATCAATGGCCGATTTAACTATTTGACGAAACATGTTGCAATCCTCAATACTATGCTTGAACGAATGATGCAACTTACAATAAATTCGTCCTTGGATAGATGGCTTGACATGGTGATCAAGGATTCTAATGTAATTATTTTTCAACAATAAATCAAAGATTTGATCACACATGTTTGAATCGAAGGTATACGTTTTGTTTTCTAGCCGATCTTGGTGTGCGAACGGCTTTGGAGGTAAGCAAATGAATGGTTCAGATTTAGAATCTTCCCATTCGGCTATGCATTGTGTTTTGCACTCTATCTCCGATGTCTTTGGATAAGAAACTATACTGGCATCGGCTTGCTCAGGGGATTTAAACCTTGGCTTTAAATTTCTGAAACGAAAATAGTTAGAACATACATGTCTCAATTGAGACCAAGTGTAAGCCAAGTAAGAAATAAGCAAAGCTACCCAATTAGATATGAACTTTAAATAAAGCAATGGGAAAAGCTTTGGCTGCAGTAATAAGTCACTATCGGTCTCTTTGAATGGTACAATATATTGACCGATATGCTTAGTAACAATTTTATTGCTAACAAGTAAATTGCCCTTCTTCATTGGTCTTTGAAAATTACTTATTAGAATTTTTCTAATAGATGCATCAATAATAGAGTTGTGACCAAATCTGAAAATAGGTAAATTACTTGCTAGACATACCTCTTCGAATATGTTGGGAGAGCATGATGATTGCATATGATGAATAATATTGTGCTTTGCTTTGGATGACTTCCCAACACCATGTCACAATTTTCTTCTTGATTTCGTGCACCATAAATTTGAAGACCTTCGTCAACCGAACTATGTTCGGCTACTTGCTCTTGTCCTTGAAGCTTGTCAATTTCTATGGCACGAAACTCATTGGGCAGGAAGTAGGTTCCCTTAACTTCAAAAAAATCAAACATGGTTGTTTTGCTATGCTTTCCATGCACTTTCTCAATAATGCTTGCCTCTTTGGATTTGATGGATTCGGAATATATACTACTTGATTCGGCTTTTTCAACCGAAGCACTTTTAGTTTCCGAATCATCATTCTTTTTACCGGTTATATCAATTGGCAAGGCTTCTTTTCTTTGAGCCAATTCCCTATCAATTCTCTCTTGGCGAAGTACCTGCACCCTATCGCGCAAAGCTTTAACTCCCCTCTCAATTCCATCCTGCTCTAGATTAGTTTGCCTCCCAATGCTTTTAGAATCTTTCGGTAATGAAGTGTTAGTGTTGCCGAAATTTTGCAATTGTGTAGGGGATGTATAATATGCTGCGGTACTAGGTGGAGGTGTATGCACTACTGTATAACCATATGCTCTTTCGCCAATTCTATCAATACATGTAGTTTCATCTTCTTGCAAAACTCTAGCCTTTGTTGTAGCATAATCAGGAAACAACCCCTTTTCATATTTTTCAAGGCAAAGAGCACTAATTTTCTTGTTTTGTGCCAAGCTCTTTTTTAACGCAGCCACAAGCGCTTATGGAAGGGATTGCTCCACAATACTTTCAGATTCTTTCGGCCATGATTCGTGAGTGTTGCCGAAATTCTCGAATTGCATAGAGTATGCATTATATGCTACAGTATTTGATGACGGCACATGTGTTCCTGTAAAATTTTCACTTATTCGGCTATGACCATGAAGATGCGGGGCCAAATTATGAACATCTACAGTTGCATACGGTGCTGAAAAATTACTAAAATGAGGTGTAGCATATGATGGTTGAGAGTAACTGGCCGAATAGCTAGTAGTAGCATGGCCAATTCTCCCATCCATCGGCAAGGTTGGATTCACATACTGCAAATTAGTTGCCGATGAATAAAAAGGTGAAACACTTTCTTCTATGCTATTGGAAATTTTAACATGATGTGTTTCAAATTGATTAACCGAACCCATCATGTTGTTCATCGGCATATAGATTTGTGGGGTAGCCGATGCATGAGAGTTAGGATACATATGTTGTATGTTACTAGTATCATAAGAAGTTGAAACATGTAAATTACTTTGAATCGGCCTATGCACGTAATTAGATGCCTTATTGAAAAAACTAGGGCTGGCCGATAGAGTATAATCATTGAACGATCTAGTAACATCATATGCATTATTTGCATCTACAGTAGTGAATTGGGTATTCATATTACCTTTGTAGATTGCAAACCCTAGATGACGATCTCTTCGTAGCAAGAACGGGTCAGAGATCGTTCAAAGCTTCTTCCCCAGTGGAGTCACCAAAAAGTGTGTTCGCACACGAACACGTCACCGTGTACCCTCGACGCCGGTGGTGATGCACCGCAGCTCGCGTCGAAGGAGACCCGCCGGAAGCGCGGTACGCAAGACAATCCGGCGGGCGCTTTTGTAGACCCGAAACCCCACACGCCCGGGAGGGACCCCGTCAGGGCGCGCGGCGACTATGGGCTGCCCTAGGTCGACTTGATCGCCCCTAGGGCCTCGAGGTTCGCCGCCCTGCAATGAAGAAGAACAAACGAAAAACGAGAAAGAAGAAGAACAAGGGAGAAGGAAAAGTAAAGGTAAAAGATGAAGATAGATTTGTTCGATTGTGTGTTGTTCAATTGGCCATCACCCCTTAGGTATATAAGAGGCGGCTGGACTTCCCGTGCAAGGAAAAGGCTTGGATTCACGTCCAAAACCCTAGTCAAATTCGGATTGGTTTTGTCCGAACTTTCCAAAACTGTTCGGTTTAAACTAGCTGCACCTTGCAGGTAATTTTTGAGGTGGTAAACGACTTCGGATAAAAATGAGCCTAAGAGCAATCTTGACCGTTTCGACAAGACGAACAACTTTCGTGTTGAACGTTTTTTGATCAGAAGTCATCTTGAGGGTCAAATCGCTCGCGCAAAACACCTGTTCCCTCGTGCTACCCATCAGACATGCGTCTGGTAGGGCGCGCCACATCTCGCCTCATGACAGGGCTGCACTCTGATTGTTCTAACTTTTGCATGCGGACTTGGATTTGGACGACTTTTATGTCAAAATCGATCGTTTCAACGAGACGAAAACAAATCGTGTAGATCATTTTTTCATACAAGGCCGTCTTGGGGCTGTAATCAGCCGAATAGTGTTCTGAATACAAAATCTCAGTACTTCAAACACAACTTCGGCCTTAGAGATGAGTTCGGATGGCTATGGACCAAATATCAAAGTTTCTTATTTTGATGATACAGAACTTCCTCACTTTGAGCACTTTTCTATTTGAGGCCATTTTAATTATGTTTTTGACCATGCCAAAAACTGGTGTCAACAGGTTCTCGCCCCTCCCAAGCCATGGAGGCCATGGACCAGAGGGGAAACCCTTCTCCCATCTAGGGAGGAGGTCAAGGAAGAAGAAGAAGAAGAAGAAGAAGAAGAAGAAGAAGGAGGATGAGGGGGGCTCTCTCCCCCTCGCTTCCGGTGGCACCGGAGTGCCACCGGGGGCCATCATCATCACCGCAATCTTCGCCAACAACTTCACCGCCATCATCACCAACTCTTCCCCCCCTCTATGCAGCAGTGTAACCTCTCTCTTACCCGCTGTAATCTCTACTTAAACATGGTGCTCAACGCTATATATTATTTCCCAATGATGTATGGCTATCCTAGGATGTTTGAGTAGATCTGTTTTGTCCTATGGGCTATTTGATGATCAAGATTGGTTTGAGTTGCATGTTTTATTATTGGTGCTGTCCTATGGTGCTCTCCGTGTCGCACAAGCGTGAGGGATCCCCGCTGTAGGGTGTTGCAATATGTTCATGATTCGCTTATAGTGGGTTGCGTGAGTGACTGAAACACAAACCCGAGTAAGGGGGTTGTTGCGTATGGGATAAAGAGGACTTGATGCTTTAATGCTATGGTTGGGTTTTACCTTAATGATCTTTAGTAGTTGCGGATGCTTGATAGAGTTCCAATCATAAGTGCATATGATCCAAGTAGAGAAAGTATGTTAGCTTATGCCCCTCCCTCATATAAAATTGGAATAATGATTACCGGTCTAGTTATCGATTGCCTAGGGACAAATAACTTTCTCGTAACAAAAAGCTCTCTACTAAAACTAACTTAGTTGTGTCTTTTTCTAAACAGCCCCTACCTTTTATTTACATGCTCTTTATTACCTTGCAAACCTATCCAAAAACACCTACAAAGTACTTCTAGTTTCATACTTGTTCTAGGTAAAGCGAACGTCAAGCGTGCGTAGAGTTGTATCGATGGTCGATAGAACTTGAGGGAATATGTGTTCTACCTTTAGCTCCTCGTTGGGTTCGACACTCTTACTTATCGAAAACTGTTGCGATCCCCTATACTTGTGGGTTATCAAGACCTTTTTCTGGCGCCGTTACCGGGGAGCAATAGCGTGGGGTGAATATTCTCGCGTGTGGTTGTTTGCTTTATCACTAAGTAATTTTTATTTGTTGTTCTTAGTTGTTCTTTATCTTTAGTTATGGATATGGAACACGAAATAACAAAAAATTAGGTGTACTTTCTGCTCATGGAGATGGGGAACCTCCTAAAACCCTCGATGCTCGTTATGTGATAGATATTATGTACTACTTTAATAATCCTGAGAAAACCCCATTCAATTATGTAATGGGAGTAAGTTGGATCAACGCGAATACTTTAGGGATTATCGCTTGACACAAAAAGGGATACTATTATGGGATCAAATTCATATATTGAATTGGTATGCTAGGCAACTATGCTTGAGATATGATTATACTTGTTGCTCTAGGATGAAGGCTCCACACCTTCCCTTTTTATGCGAATTTAATGATAATAAAACCTTAGCTTCTTATGATAATTGTATATATGATTACTATGATGTGGAACAAATAGAAGAATTTGTTGCTTTTATGGGTGCTTATGAAATTGAATATATGTTTAAAGAGTTTGAAGATTTTGATGATCCGGTTTATAGACCTGAAAATTTAGCTATCCTTAAATATTGCTATGAGAATTATGAATACAATTCCAATATTAATGCACTTATTGAGAAAGTCTCCGTTGTCCAAGAAGAGACTAATATTTTGCAGGAATCTATGGAAGAAGAAGTTGATGAAACTATGAGCTCATTCGATGAAAAAGATGAGGAGGAGAGCGAAGAACAAACGGAGGAAGGTCGGATTGATCACCCGTGCCCACCTTCTAATGAGAGTAACTCTTTAACTCATACATTGCTTAATTTCCCTTCGTGCTTACCGAAGGATGAATGCTATGATAATTGCTATGATCCCGTTGATTCTTTTGAAATATCCCTTTTTGATGATGCTTGCTATGCTTGTGGCCAAGATGCCAATATGAATTATGCTTATGAAGATGAACTTGCTATAGTTCCTTATGTTAAACATGAAATTGTTGCTATTACACTCACGCATGATAGTCCTATTATCTTTTTGAATTCTCCCAACTACACTATATCGGAGAAGTTTACCCTTATTAAGGATTATATCGATGGGTTGCCTTATACCGTTGCACATGATGATTTTGATGAATATAATATGCATGTGCTTGCTGCTCCTACTTGCAATTATTATGAGAGAGGAACTATATCTCCACCTCTCTATGTTTCCAATATGATAAAATTGCAAGAAACTATTTATACTATGCATTGGCCTTTACTATGTGTGCATGAATTGTTCTTTTATGACATGCCGATGTGAAAGCACAAGTGCTCCCTGGGTGGTTTTGGTAATTAATGTCAACATATCTCTTGTTGGACTAACACTTTTACCTAGTATATTTCAGATAAGTTCAACAATGGAGTGGCATGGACTAGAGGATGTGGAACCCCTTCAAGATGCTAAGGACAAAGGATTGGCTCAAGCTTCAAGATCAAGACTCTACAGTTTCTATTTTAGTGATCCAAGATCACATTGAGTCTATAGGAAAAGCCAATACTATCAAGAGGGGATGAGGTGTTGCTTAATGGCTTGCTTGCTCAAAGTGCTTAGTGATATGCTCCAAAACCCTCAACTACCTTCCCACATCCACATATGACCTAAACCAAAAGTCAAACTCGGCCCCACCGATTCTATCTATCCGGCGCCACCGAGTTTCAGATGTCATAGCCACTGCCACAAACCCTAGCAAATCGGTTTCACCGATAGGGATCTCGGTCTCACCGAGATGGGATTGTAATCTTTCTATGTATGTCCATTACCAAAATCGGTCTCACCGAGTTTGAGCAATCGGTACTACCGATATTACAATGCAAACCCTCCGGTTAGCTTATTACCAAAATCGGTCCCACCGAGTTTGCGTAATCGGTCATACCGAGTTTGCCAGACAAACTCTCTGGTTAGCTTATTACCAAAATTGGTCCCACCGAGTTTGTGTAATCCGTCACACGGAGATTACATTATGCCCTAACCCTAACCATATCGGTCCTACCGAGTTGCATCTCAGTCCCACCGAAAATCCTCACGGTCACTAGGTTTGCTGAATCAGTCCGACCGAGTTTAACCATTCGGTCCCACCGAGTTTGGCAAATTGTGTGTAACGGTTAGATTTTGTGTGGAGGCTATATATACCCGTCCACCCACTCTTCATCCATGGAGAGAGCCATCAGAACATACCTACACTTCCAATACACATTTTCTGAGAGAGAACCACCTACACTTGTGTTGAGGTCAAGATATTCCATTCCAACCATATGAATCTTGATCTCTAGCCTTCCCCAAGTTGCTCTCCACTCAAATCTTCTTTCCACCAAATCCAAATCCTGTGAGAGAGAGTTGAGTGTTGGGAAGACTATCATTTGAAGCACAAGAGCAAGGAGTTCATCATCAACACACCATTTGTTAGTTCTTGGAGAGTGGTGTCTCCTAGATTGGCTAGGTGTCACTTGGGAGCCTCCAACAAGATTGTGGAGTTGAACCAAGGAGTTTGTAAGGGCAAGGAGATCGCCTACTTCGTGAAGATCTACCACTAGTGAGGCAAGTCCTTCGTGGGCGACGACCGTGATGGAATAGACAAGGTTGCTTCTTCGTGGACCCTTCGTGGGTGGAGCCCTCCGTGGACTCGCGCGACCGTTACCCTCCGTGGGTTGAAGTCTCCATCAACGTGGATGTATGATAGCACCACCTATCGTAACCACGACAAAAACATCCGTGTCTCCAATTGCGTTTGAATTCTCCAAACCCTTCCCTTTACATTCTTGCAAGTTGCATGCTTTACTTTCCGCTGCTCATATACTCATTGCATGCTTGCTTGATATGTATTGTGTTTGTTAAACTTGTGCTTAAACTCCACTTAAACTTAAGAATATTAAAAACTGCAACTTTTGGCACTTAGTGTGTAATCACCCCCCTCTAGACACCTCTTCTCGATCCTTTCAATTGGTATCAGAGCATTGGTCTCCATTGCCTTGGTTTAAACACCATTGGAGAAGATGGATGTGTCTACTTTGGGGAGTCTTAGACATAGAGTGCATATTCTTGATGGAGAATATTTTCATGAGTGGAAAAATGAAATGCTTGAGATTTTCAATGAATATCATTTGAACAAGTACATTACTAGCCCTTGTGCACCTCATGTTGATGTTGGGGAACGTAGTAATTTCAAAAAAAATCCTACGCACACGCAAGATCATGGTGATGCACAGCAACGAGAGGGGAGAGTGTGATCTACGTACCCTTGTAGACCGACAGCGGAAGCGTTATGACGATGCGGTTGATGTAGTCGTACGTCTTCATGGCTTGACCGATCAAGCACCGAAACTACGGCACCTCTGAGTTCTAGCACATGTTCAGCTTGATGACGATCCTCGGACTCCGATCCAGCAAAGTGTCGGGGAAGAGTTCCGTCAGCACGACAGCGTGGTGACAATCTTGATGTTTAACTGTCGCACGGCTTCGCCTAAGCACCACTACAATATTATCGAGGACTATGGTGGAAGGGGGCACCGCACACGGTTAAGAGAACGATCTTAGAGAACAACTTGTGTCTAGGGGTGCCCCTGCCCCCGTATATAAAGGAGCCAAGGGGGGGTGCGGCCGGCCCTAGGAGGAGGCGCGCAGGAGGAGTCCTACTCCTACCGGGAGTAGGACTCCCCTCCCTTTTCCCTAGTTGGATTAGGACTTGGGGGGGAAGGAGGAGAGGGAAGAAAGGAAAGGGGGGCGCCGCCCCCCCTCCTTGTCCAATTCGGACTTGGGGGGAGGGGCACGTGGCAGCCCCTAGGTGCCGGGGTACTGACCCACGAGCACCTATGGGACCGGCGGACCGAGTCCCTTTCGGTTCGGCGGGGGCGAGGGTCGCACGTAGAGCGGATCGAGGCGGAGCACACGAGCAGTTTACCCAGGTTCGGGCCGCACGGATGCGTAAAACCCTACTCCTGCTTTGTGGTTTGTATTGAGTTCTTGCTCGGGAGCGCGGAGTGCTACGGTACACTCCAGCAGCTAACGAGACCGAGCCTGAGTGTTCTCTTTTTTGCCGACCCCCCCTACGTTGCGCATGGGCCTCCTTTTATATGCTCAAGGGGTCACTGACAGGTGGCAACGTAGACAAGGGTAAAAATGGAAAGGTGCTGCGGTTGGTACAGCTACCTGCTACAGTGTATCATACCTAACCCTAACGGCAGGGGACAAGGGCATTAAATGCCCGTCTGCGTCGCTTAAATAGTGCAAAAGGGACCGTCAGGGACGCCACCGCCCGCCACGATGGCAATCTTGTCAGCGCCGCTTGCCACCGCGCACCGCTGGCTGCACAGCCTCCCGCCACGTACGCTTGGAAGGGTCCCAGAGCGACACATTGGTGGATGTGCTGGAGCGTGGACACACAGTGGTGGCTTGCCGCGGCAAGCGCCTTGCCGCGGTCATTGTCTTGTCGCGTCCAAGAGCTTGTCGCTCACCGGGCCTTGCCGGGCCGTGTGGCGCGTCGCGGCAAGTTCCGTGAGATGCCTTGGTTGGCCTTCCCGGCAAGCTCCTCTTGCCGGGGTCTTGTCTCCTTGAATGGCTCCAGGGGAACCACGGAGGACCTTGGCGGTCACCCGACAAGCCTTGCCGCGGGATGCAGCGACTGCCTGTGCACAAGTTCAGAATACTAGGGTACCCCTACTCTAGTACACCGACAGGAGCCCCCGGGCCTGGGCCATACACGGTGCCGAGCGCTGTTGGGCCAGGCCCAAAACAGGGCATGGGCACGCGCGGCCTGGGTTACACCGTATCTCTCTCCGTATCCACCGTGCCCTCCCCGAACGGCACGCGTTGAATGCGGCGTCATGGGAGAGATCGTGGGTGGTTTCTTTATTCGGAAATGCGGAACATCCGCCCCCTCCCTCCTTATAAGTAGGGGAAACAGGGGCAGTTCGCCCATTCGCCGATTGCTACTCCAATCTTGGAAATCTCCGCCGCTCCCTTGTCTTCTCAAAGCTGAAAGAGAGCAGCGCCCCGCCCCCCATCGCCACCAGCACCACCAACGCCGTCGACCTCCTCCACCACTTCCGCCATGGCTCCGAGAGCCGACAAGGGGAAGGTTGTGAAGTCGACCGAGGCACAGCGGCTTGCGGTGCTGCAAAAGGAGCGGGCAATCTCCCCCCCCCAAGCTTGCCGCGAGGAAGCTGAGGGAGGATTACTATCTCTTCTGGTCGACGGACACGCGAGCGCATCCGCGCATGAAGGTACTTCCAGTCGCCGCTTGGAAAATGGCTCCAAACGGATATCCTTTCTTCGCCTTGTTCTTCTACTGCGGGCTCTGCCCGCCATTCTCTGAGTTTTTCTGCGATATCATGAACACCTACGGATTCCACCTCCTTGACTTCACCCCCAATGCCGTTCTGACCATGGCAGTTTTCGCACATCTCTGCGAAAACTTTGTCGGAGTCCATCCCAATGTAGCCCTTTTTCACCACTTCTTTATGCCCCGAGTAGAGAGAGGAGAACCTTTATCTGGCGGAATCGCCTGGATCTCGAGGTCCGGCAAGAAGGACACTTATCTGGAGGGAGAGTTCCGCGGCAAGTGGGAGGAATGGAGAGCAGACTGGTGCTGGATTGTCGAGGAAAACCCGCAGCCGTTTACCGCCCGGCGCCAAGCCCCAGTAGCACGTGGCAGCGATTGGAGTGACGTGGCCCCGGAAGATGATAGGCTTAAGATTGCCGTCACCCGGATCCTACGCCTCAGGCTTGCCGGGCTCACTGTAGGCGCTGTTGGCGCAGATTTTCTTCGCCGCCGCATTGCCCCCCTGCAGGAACGGGGGAGACCCACCTGGGAATTCAAGAATGCGGCGGATATCATGAGGCTGCATCCGGGCCTCAACTTCAACTTCACTGTTTTGGAGCTCAACGCGATGCTCCAGGAGCTGTTCAAGTATGACCCTCAACATCCTGAAGTGTTCAGGTTGCCGCAGGGTGTCGTTCCGCTGTGCAACAACTCCGCGCTCGACCGCATCCGTGCAATGATGCCGCAGTGCGATTCATATGGAATTGTACCAACTTGGCAAGAGCCTGCAGACGACGTCGTGCAGCAGTTCTTTGACGGCTTGGTAGAAGTGCCGGTCTGCTCCGATGAAAAGGATAGGCTCACCCGCGACACTACCGATGCGGAGATGACACGCATCGCCACCAGGCTGGAAGAGGCGGCGGCAGCCGCAGCCGCGGGCGAATTTGGATTCACCGTAGAGGAGGCAGATGCAGCAGAGGCGGCAAGAAATGCCGAGCGAGGGGAGCCCGCCGGCGAGAAAGTGCTTGCCGGGCATAACGCCGAGTCGAGCGAGACTGCCAAGGATACGAGCGGCTCGCTGGAGATCAACTCCTCTTCCTCCTCATCTTCAGGCAGCTCGCCGCAAGCAGAGCCTCCATCCCCACCAAGAAGGCATCTCCGCAAGGCCGGGGACATAGCGGGGCGGCAAGCGAGTGAGCAGTCGCCACGCCGCGTGACGCGCTCCACCACGGCTGCCGGGGCGCTGATCCACGGGCACCTATGGGACCGGCGGGCCGGGTCCCTTTTGGTTCGGCGGGGGCGGAGGTCGTGCAAAGAGCAGATCGAGGCGAAGCACGCGAGCGATTTACCCAGGTTCGGGCCGCACGGATGCGTAAAACCTTACTCCTGCTTTGTGGATTTGTATTGATTTCTAGCTCGGGAGCGCGGAGTGCTACAGTACACACCGGCGGCTAGCAAGACCGAGCATGAGTGTTCGAACTGGCTCCCCCCCGTTGCACACGGGCCTCCTTTTATATGCTCAAGGGGCTGCCGACAGGTGGCAACGGAGGTAAAGGGCAAAAATGGAAAGGTGCTGTGGTAGGCACATCTACCTGCTACAGTGTATCGTACCTAACCCTGGCGGCAGGGGACAAGGGCATTAATTGCCCGTCTGTGTCGCCTAGACAGTACCGAAAGGGACCGCTAGGGACGCCACCGTTTGCCACGATGGTTATCTTGTCAGCGCCTGCTTGCCACCGCGCACCCCTAGCTGCACAGCCTCCTGCCACGTGTGCTTGGGAGGGTCCTAGAGCGACACGTTGGCGGGTGTGCTGGAGCGCGGGCGCGAAGTGGGGGTTTTCCGCGGCAAGCTCCTTGCCGCGGTCGTCGTCTTGTCGTGTTCGGGAGCTTGTCGCTCACCGGGCCTTGCCGGGACGCGCGGCGCGTCGCGGCAAGTTTTCTTGGTATGCCTTGGTTGGCCTTCCCGGCAAGCTCCTCTTGCCGGGGTTTTGTTTCCTTCCCGGCCAGCTCCTCTTGCCGGGGCCTTGGTTTGAGTACTTTGTTCTTGAATGGCTCCAAAGGAACCACGGAGGATCTTGGCGGTCACCCGGCAAGCCTTGCCGCGGGATGCTGCGACTGCCCGTGCACAAGTTCGGGATACTAGGGTACCCCTACTCTAGTACACCGACAGGAGCCCCCGGGCCTGGGCCAGACACGGTGCCGAGCGCTGTTGGGCCAGGCCCAAAACAGTGCACGGGCACGCGCGGCCTAGGTCACGCCGCATATCTCTCCGCTTCCACCGCGCACGCCCAGAACAGCACGCGTCGAACGCGGCGTCGTGGGCGATATCGTGGGTGGTTATTTTATTCGGAAATGCGGAACATCCGCCCCCTCCCCCTTCATAAGCATAGGAAATGGTGGCAGTTCGCACATTCGCCCGTTGCTGTTTCCAATCTCAGAAACCTCCGTCGCTCCCTCGCCTTCCCAGAGCAGAGAGGGAGAGAGAGCAGCGCCCCGCCCCCCATTGCCGCCAGCATCACCAACGCCGTCGGCCTCCTCCACTGCTTCCGTCATGGCTCTGAAAGCCGACAAGGGGAAGGCCGTGAAGTCGACCGAGGCGCAGCGGCTCGCGGCGCTGCGGAAGGAGCGGGCAGTTTTCCCCCCCAAGCTTGTCGCGAAGGAGCTGAGGGAGAAGTACTACCTCTTCTGGTCGGCGGAGACGCGCGCGCATCCGCGCACAAAGGTACTCCCCGCCATTGCTTGGAAGAAGGCTCCGAACGGATACCCCTTTTGCCCTTTTCGCCTCCTTGACCTACCTCCTGAAGAGAGGGACAGGAAAGGGATTACGGGCATCTTATCTTTTTAGTTTGTAAGCCTTCGGGCCTTAGCTGCATCTAAAACTTGTAATCCTCTCTTTCATGTTTTTCATCCTCCATGGACTGTACCTAAGTGGGATGTTTTTTAATGAAAAGGGGATGCTTGCCGGGTTATTTGTCTCGCGGGTTGAACCCACGCCAAGGAGCAAATCCTTGGTATCCCTCGGACAGACATTTCATCTCTCGGCAACAGGCCCTGCCAACTTCCCACGTCGCTCGACCTTTCTCACGCCTTTGACGGAGGCGGGAACGAGGTGGGTGCGGCCTCCTCGTTTCATCCCTTTGCTGCAGCGACTACGACCAAACTTGGCCCCGGGAACGAGCCCCAGGGCCTAGAGTTGAGGGAGCACGACAGTTTTTGGGAAGAAACGTGGTTTCGCATTCCCCAGTCCATAAGAGGATGCATGATGAGGGACGAAAGACTTATCTGATATCGCAGCCCGCAGCAACTCTAGCTTGCCGTGGATGAATCTTGGCACTCGCAGCCCCCAGCAACACTGGCTTGCCGGGGCCCAGGTGCTGGCGCGCCCTTCCTCTCCTTTTCGTCCTCAAGCGGTCTGGCCAGGATATGCGAGCCCTGCGAACGAAAGAAAAGCAAAGGGACGGACACTCGACCTCTAAGCTAGGGGTTAGCCGCTGTTAGGCACTATCAACCCTAACCAAGGACGAGACTCGACCTAGCATGCATGCTATAACCCCGGGGTGTCAGCGCTTCATCTACTTGTGCTCAGGGTCTGCGCCTGGCTTTGTACAAAGGATTACATGCAACAGCGGCAAGACTTGTACAAAAGGGTGGTTGCCGGACAGGGTCCGACAACCGCGTCTTACGGGTAAAACTTACGAAGATGCCCGATGTTCCAGGAGTAGCTCACTGGTACGCCATCTTCGGTCTCAAGGCGGACAGCACCAGGCCTTGTGACTCGCTTCACCCGGTAAGGGACTTCCCACTTCGGCGTCAACTTGTTGGAATTCTTGGCGGACTGAACGCGCCGAAGAACAAGGTCGCCTTCCTCGAGACTCCTTGCATTGACTCTACGGCTATGGTAGCGGCGCAGAGCTTGCTGGTAGCGAGCGGCTCGCACAGCAGCCTAAAGACGGTCTTCCTCAAGGAGCAGCGCGTCATCTTGCCGCAGCTGCTCTTGCTCGAGCCCATCATAAGCGAGCACTCGAGGTGACCCATATACGAGTTCCGTGGGGGTAACTGCCTCTGCTCCATAGACTAGAGCGAAAGGTGTCTGTCCAGTGGCTCGATTTGGCGTCGTCCTGATCGACCAAAGAACCACCGGCAGCTCCTCGATCCAGTTTCTTCCGCACTTGTGCAGCCTGTCGAAAGTTCTGGTCTTGAGCCCGCGCAGCACTTCAGCATTTTCCCTCTCCGCTTGACCGTTGCTTCTCAGGTGAGCAACAGAAGCGAAGCAGATCTTGGCGCCAAGATCTTGGACGTATTGCATGAAGGTGCGGCTCGTGAATTGTGTACCGTTGTCGGTGATTATCCTGTTAGGGATCCCGAAGCGGCAAACAATCGACATGAAGAACTTGATGGCTGACTGTGCGGTCACCTTCCTCACTGGTTCCACTTCCGGCCACTTTGTGAACTTGTCGATTGCAACGTACAAGTACTCAAAGCCCCCGACAACTCGGGGAAAGGGGCCGAGGATGTCGAGCCCCCAGACCGAAAATGGCCAGGATAAAGGGATCGTCTGGAGGGCTTGAGCTGGCTGGTGTATCTGCTTGGAATGGAACTGGCACGCTTCACACTTGGTTACTTGTGCAGTTGCATCCTGGAGGGCTGTTGGCCAGAAGAAACCTTGCCGGAATGCTTTGCCGACAAGTGCTCTTGCGCCAATGTGGTGACCACATATGCCTCCGTGTATCTCTGCCAACAGCTTTTGTCCGTCTTCCCGGTGAATACACTTCAATTTCACACCGTTGAGTCTTCTTCTGTACAGTGTCTTGTCGACAAACTGGTACATACTTGACTGCCGGGCTACTCTTTCCGCTTCATCTTGCTCTTCGGGAAGTTCTCCTGTCTGAAGGAAACGGACAATCTGCTGCGCCCATGTTGGAGCTTGTGGCTCGACAACAAGGACTAAAGGCAACTCTGCTGCTGCGGGAACATCCGCTTCTACGGCAAGAACCTGCGGCTCTGCCGGAGCTTGACGTTCCCTGACAAGCTTGCCGGGGCAAAACTTGTCGGGAGCTTCTGCTTCAACGGAACAAACCCTAGGGCTTGCCGGAGCGTCTTGCTCCTCAGCGCTCTTGGTGTTGGTCTCAGCTGCTGCGGGAACATCCACTTCTACGGCGAGAAGCTGTGTCTCTGCCGGAGCTTGACGTTCCCCGACAAGCTTGCCGGGAGCTTCTGCTTCAACGGAACAAACCCTAGGGCTTGCCGGAGCAGACTGCTCCTCAGCGCCTTCGACGTTGATCTTAGGGACCTTCTTGGCGGTGGCTTCAGGAAGCTCTGCCGGCAAATAGTCACCAGAAATCAACTTCCTTTTCTTGCTCTGTCCAGTTGATGGTGTTACGGACGGTCGAGTCAGCTTGAGCACAAAGATTCCTGGTTCCACAGGTAGCTTAAGCGCGGCGCATTTTGACAGGCCATCAGCAATGGTGTTGTGAGCTCTTGGAACATGCTCCATTTGTAGGCCGTCAAAGTGCTCTTCTAGCTTTCTCACTTCATCAACGTAAGCTTCCATCAATGGACTCTGATAATTCTTGTTTACTTGGCGGACGACAAGCTGTGAGTCACCCCTGACAATGAGCTTCTTGATCCCAAGGTCTGCCACGATCCT
Organism: Triticum dicoccoides; assembly: GCF_002162155.2. Taxonomy (NCBI): domain Eukaryota; kingdom Viridiplantae; phylum Streptophyta; class Magnoliopsida; order Poales; family Poaceae; genus Triticum; species Triticum dicoccoides. The sequence continues at coordinate 529,101,076 of NC_041390.1, read as the reverse complement.
GAGACCGGCAAGCAATCCCTCATACTCTGCAGTATTGTTTGTTGCTTGCTCCTTGGGAAAGTGCATCTGGACTACGTACTTGAGGTGCTCTCCGGTGGGTGCGATAAGCAGCACACCAGCGCCGGCGCCTTGCAGCGAAAAGGCACCATCAAAGTACATCAGCCACTCTTTGCTTGCTTCCTTGTCGGGGATGCTCGTTTCTGGCATTTCTTCATCTTGTCGCGGCCGCGGGGAGGCCTGTCTCCTTGCCGCTGCTTGGCCTTGCCGTGGCATCCTCCCCGTCCGGCGCGCTTCTTGCCGGATTCTCCAGCACCCCCTTGGGCCCTCTCCTTGTCGCGCCGCTCGTACTCAGCTTTTTGCTGCTGGACAAGCTGCTCGACTTTCTTGCAGCTCTGGAGGACATGGCCCTTGGTGCGGTGAATCTTGCAGCATTGGTTGTCAGAGCCGTCCTGCTTGTCGGCGGCCGCCACAGCCTGGCAGTTGGTGCATGCGGCAACCTCCTTGCCGGAGCTACTGACCTTGGCTCGCTTGGCGCCGCCGTCGCCGCCGGACTGCTCAACGACCAGCACCTCTTTGTTCTGCTTCTTCCTGTTGTTGCGCCGCCGGTTTCTCTTTGCCGGGGCGGCATCCTCGCTGTCAGATCCCCCTGCTCCAGTACCTTCTCCGGGGAATTTCCTCCCTTCCTCAGCGCGTGCACACTTGTCGGCCAGGGCATATAGCTCGTTGACGTCCCGAATCTTGCACATCACCATCTCCTCCCGCATCCTGCGGTTACGCACGCTCTGATGGAACGCGCTGATTACCGCGGCAGGGTGGATATTTGGGATGTTGTGCCGTACACGGCTGAACCTCTGGATATACTTGCGCAGGGGCTCCCCTTCCTTCTGGACGAGCAGGTGAAGGTCACTCTCTTGGCCATGAGGTTAGTGGCCGCCTGTGAAGGCGCCAACAAACTGATGGCACAGGTCTGCCCAGGAGGATACGGAGTTGTCTGGCAAGTGCATGAGCCAGGACCTGACGTTGGGCTTAAGCACCAGCGGGAAGTAGTTGGCAAGGATCTTGTCGTCCTGTCCCCCAGCAGCCTGCACCGCGATGGTGTAGATGCTGAGGGACTCCGACGGATGCGACTTGCCGTCGTACTTCTCCGGCACGTCCGGCTTGAATTTTTTCGTACTGGGCCACTGGACTTGCCGCAGCTCACGAGTGAATGCAGGGCAACCTACCGCGTACGGCAAGTCGCCTGGTTCCCCTGGTGCATGCATGTCAACAGAGGGCCCAGCGCGCTGGTCTGATCGACGTCGCGCTTCTCTTTGGCGCTCGATGCGAGTACGAGCGTCTTCTTGTTGTCGTTCTTGAAGAACTTGGCGCTGATCGCGACGAGCTCGCGGATCTGACGACGCGGTGGAGTCGCTGTCGAGGTGGACCCGGCGAGTCGGCGATCTTGGCCTTCGGGGTGGAGAGTGCACAGTAGTTGCACCCCCACCAGTCTTTTCATCTCCGACTCGTGCCTGGCTGGCTTGCCGCGGCTGAGACGTGCTCGGCTGCCGTGGAGTGTCGCCGTTGGCGAAGCCGATGAGACTCTGGATAGTGGCCCTCCAGCCGTCGATCTTGTCCGCCGCTGGAGGGTAGTCTAGGAGCAGTTGAGCTCGCGCCAGAGCTTCTGCTGCAGTGGCGGGCGGCGGTGGCGAGCGGTGCGAGGAGCGGGATATGCTCGGACTTCTAACTACGTTAGAAGGAGCAGTATCCCGTCCAGGCGACCGTGTCTCGCTCACGCCAGCGGGTTGACGTGCATGGTGGTCCTGAGCGCTCCGAGATCCACCAGCTCGATCTTGATCTAGCGAACGCATGGTACCGTGAGTACCATGACGCTGCTGGTCCCGCGCCTCCTGAGATGGGCGCGGTGCATGCACGGACGCCGAGGTCTTGGAGTGCGCCCAGTCGTTGTGGGAGCCGGCTACGCCGCCGATGGGCGGCGCAACCTTGTCCTTGGACCTGGCAGCACCGCGAGCTCCCTCATCGACGCCCGTTCTTCCGCCGCGGTCTGCCCCACCAACCGTTTGCTCCGGCGGTGGTTGGCTCGGCGCGGACGGAGCAGCTGCCTCCGAAACCTTCTTCTTCAGCGGCATGTTGATGAAGATCTAGCTCGCAAGAACGCCGGATCTGGTTCGCACAACTTCGACGCCCCCTACCTGGCGCGCCAAAGATGCTGGGGCGCTGATCCACGGGCACCTATGGGACCGGCGGGTCGGGTCCCTTTTGATTCGGCGGGGGCGGAGGTCGTGCAAAGAGCAGATCGAGGCGAAGCACGCGAGCGATTTACCCAGGTTCGGGCCGCACGGATGCGTAAAACCCTACTCCTGCTTTGTGGATTTGTATTGATTTCTAGCTCGGGAGCGCGGAGTGCTACAGTACACACCGGCGACTAGCAAGACCGAGCGTGAGTGTTCGAACTGGCTCCCCCCCCCCCCGTTGCACACGGGCCTCCTTTTATATGCTCAAGGGGCTGCCGACAGGTGGCAACGGAGGTAAAGGGCAAAAATGGAAAGGTGCTGTGGTAGGCACAACTACCTGCTATAGTGTATCATACCTAACCCTGGCGGCAGGGGACAAGGGCATTAATTGCCCATCTCTGTCGCCTAGACAGTACCGAAAGGGACCGCTAGGGACGCCACCGTTTGCCACGATGGTTATCTTGTCAGCGCCTGCTTGCCACCGCGCACCCCTAGCTGCACAGCCTCCTGCCACGTGTGCTTGGGAGGGTCCTAGAGCGACACGTTGGCGGGTGTGCTGGAGCGCGGGCGCGAAGTGGGGGTTTTCCGCGGCAAGCTCCTTGCCGCGGTCGTTGTCTTGTCGTGTTCGGGAGCTTGTCGCTCACCGGGCCTTGCCGGGACGCGCGGCGCGTTGCGGCAAGTTTTCTTGGTATGCCTTGGTTGGCCTTCCCGGCAAGCTCCTCTTGCCGGGGTTTTGTTTCCTTCCCGGCCAGCTCCTCTTGCCGGGGCCTTGGTTTGAGTACTTTGTTCTTGAATGGCTCCAAAGGAACCACGGAGGATCTTGGCGGTCACCCGGCAAGCCTTGCCGCGGGATGCTGCGACTACCCGTGGACAAGTTCGGGATACTAGGGTACCCCTACTCTAGTACAGCGACAGCGGCAAGCACTGTTGCTGCGGGAGCACCTCATGCTGCGGCGGCAACTGGAGTGGGGTCGTCTCAGGCCACCGCCACTGTTCCCGCCAAGCGGCCAAGGGAAACTACTCCTCCGCCTCCTCGCGCTGGACGTGGGCCGGACTTCGACTTCTCTGCGTTCAGCTCCGACGAGGAAGAAGAAGAGTAAGATTCTCTTGTTGTACTTGTAGTTCTTCAATTCTTGCCGTTTTGTCTTGTATCTCATTTGCTTTACTCTGAACTTATTCCTTTTTAGGACTCTGGCCCAGAGAGTAGCGAAGAGAGCCAAGGTCCCGGTGATTGTCATCGGGGACGAACCCACCGCGATAGCAGGGGGAGCGCCCGAGACCACCTTGCTGGACCCGGCAACTATTCTCCAGAGCAACCCCCAGCGTAAGTATATGGTTCGCTTTCCGCTGGTAGGCGCGCATGGATACTGTTTCTTTGCTGACATCTGACTGTTGGTTTGTGTAGAAGCAGAGCAGCCCCACCAGGAGCGTCCAGAAACCGCCCCCGAAATGCCAAGGGAGAGTCCTCCGACAAGCGAGAGTTCTCCGGCAAGGGACAGCACCAGCGTTCCCCCGGTGATGGAGACTACGACTGCTGAACCCAGTAGAGGTAATCTTCTCTTCAAAGGTTCCCTTGGGTTCTTCTTCTTCTTGGGTATTTGCTTGACTTTTCTCCCCTTTTCCGGCAATCAGACCAATCTGCTACGGAGCCGATGGAGACCGAGGTTGCCGCCGGCGACGAGGCCGCCAAAGCTGCCGCCGCTGCAGCTGGCGGGGGGTCTGGCGATTGCACTGACGGCCCTGAGGCCGCAGGAGCGCCAGGCGCTGCGTCGACCGTCGACCCGTCCGCTGCTACCGCAGCGCCAGGCTCCGAAGAGCCCCAGCCAAGCGTCTACTTGAAGGCCGGCGATGGCGTCTTCATCAACCTCCCCTGGGCGTCAAGCTCCAGGGCGCCGGTCGAGGGAGAGAGCTTTGATGGAGAAGTGCTCGCCTCCGCTGGGCTGACGCTAGTTGATGTGCCGAGCAGCAGCAGCAGCGAGCCTGAGGAGGAGCGGCTGCTGCGGAAGCTATTGTCGCTCTACCGCGCGCGGCAAGCCAAGCTGGAATCCCGCTAGGCGCTTGTCGCGAAGGCGGGAGCGGACATCGAGAAGCGCGCGGAGGTGCTCCGGGGTCTCAACCAGGAAGCTCTCCGGTCCCTGGCAGAGGAGCAGGAGCAACTCGCCGAAGAGCAGAAGGCCTTCTTCCTCGAGAAGGCCGAAGTTGAAGAGCAACAGCGGCTTGCCGCTGAGAAGCTGTTTGCGTAGGAGGGCGAGCTGGCGCAGCAGAAAGTTAACCTCGACAGCCACGAGGAGGAGCTTGCCGCGCGTGAGCAAGAATTCGGTGGAGCCCTTAAGCAAGCAGAGGATGCTGCCGCAGTTGCCGAGGCCGCCAAGAAGGAATTGGAGATGAAGGTGGCGCAGCTGGAGGCCGATCTCAAGGCGAGTGGTGAAGAGCTTGCCGCGCTCAAGCTTGAGCGGGAGAAGGACGCCCACAACAACTCAAAGCTGCAGGCTCGTCTCGCCGAGAGGGGCAAAGAGCTTAGCGCCGCCAAGGACTCCAACGCAGATCTTGAGTTAAAGCTGACCACTTTGACCAAGACACTGGAGAAAGTAGAGCACTGGACGAAGGGTCTCATGAGTGCTGCCGCAGATATCGACAGGGAGCTGGCGTAGCTGGGGGTGGAGGATCTCGGGTATCCCTCTGATGAGAACCTTCAACCCAGCGCCAAGCTCACCTTGTTCTTCAAAAGCATGGTGACGGCCCTCCAGCGGCTCCGAGAGAAGATTCCAAAGCAGCTGGCCGACGAGTCGCGCAAGATCTGCGCGGGAGCTCTTCAAAAGGTGTTGGTGAAGGTGGCCTTCTGCAACCCAGGCCTCAACCTCACCAACGTCCTCAAGACCCTGCCGCCGGATTCTGATCTGGAGGCGCTCAAGACCCTTGACGCACCCATTGTGGATAAGGTGAGCGGAATCAAGAGGATTGAGGGCGATCGCGTAGACTAGGCCGCCCGTTTTTTCTTGTCGCTGCTGGTCATGTTATGAAAACAATCTGTTAGAGCCGCGACAAGCTACTTTCTAATATAACTCTATTCTGGGTAATGACTGCAATGCTATTCCCTTTACTTGATTCCTCCCTTTGTATGTTTTTGCCCTACGCTTTTAGGGAACTTGCCGGTGCAGGCACCTTAGCCGCGAGCGCTGAGTGCGGGACGTCAGCAGCCTCCTGGCGGTGCCGCTGCCGACAAGAAACCTTGTCGCAACTAGTCACAGCTCACTTAAGTTGTTGAGCGGACTCGAAACAAAGTAAGGGCGCAACTAGCTGCGAGTTGGTTCCTCCGCGCACAGGTTTTCCATACAAAGTGTGGTCGTTCAAGGGAGATAACTTAAAAATTTTAAAAATCTGACTGCTCAAGCTTTGGCAACTTAGCTTTTCTGTTGTTTGCTTCCCGGTGAGGCGAAACTTTTCTTGAACGACGCCTGGTCCATACCATTATCTTCTCCTCCCCCCCCCCCGGCAAACTTGTGGGCGAGGGAACCTTCCTTTCCTTGAGAAAAAAGAAAGAGGAGAAAAATAAAGATATGGAGCCTTACGGCTCGTTATTGCTTACCGGGGAGTAGGTGCTGCACAAAGTGTCAGATCACATATGCAAAAAATAGAAAGCATGAAATTGACAAGATGTGCGGAGCACATGAGCTTTACTTATGCACGGGGTCTGCGCCCGGCTTTGTACAAAGGATTACATGCAACAGCGGCAAGACTTGTACAAAAGGTGGTTGCCGGAACAGGTTCCGGCAACCGCGCCTTACGGGTAAAACTTACGAAGATGCTCAATGTTCCAGGAGTTGCTCACCGGAATGGCATCTTCGGTCTCAAGGCGGACAGCGCCAGGCCTAGTGACTCGTTTCACCCGGTAAGGGCCTTCCCACTTCGGCGTCAACTTGTTGGAATTCTTGGCGGACTGAACACGCCGAAGAACAAGGTCGCCTTCCTCGAGACTTCTGGCATTAACTTTGCGGCTATGGTAGCGACGCAAAGCTTGCTGGTAGCGAGCAGCTCGTACAGCAGCCTGAAGACGGTCTTCCTCAAGGAGCAGCGCGTCATCTTGTCGCAGCTGCTCTTGCTCAAGCTCATCATAAGCGAGCACTCGAGGTGACCCGTATACGAGTTTCGTGGGGAGAACTGCCTCTGCTCCATAGACTAGAGCGAAAGGTGTCTGGCCAGTGGCTCGATTTGGCGTCGTCCTGATCGACCAAAGAACCACCGGCAGCTCCTCAATCCAGTTTCTTCCGCACTCGTGCAGCCTGTCGAAAGTCCTGGTCTTGAGCCCGCGCAGCACTTCAGCATTTGCCCTCTCCGCTTGACCGTTGCTTCTCGGGTGAGCAACAGAAGCGAAGCAGATCTTGGCGCCAAGATCTTGGACGTACTGCATGAAGGTGCGGCTCGTGAATTGCGTACCGTTGTCAGTGATTATCCTGTTAGGGATCCCGAAGCGGTAAACAATCGACCTGAAGAACTTGACTGTTGACTGTGCTGTCACCTTCCTCACTGGTTCCACTTCCGGCCACTTTGTGAACTTGTCGATTGCAACATACAAGTACTCAAAGCCCCCAATTGCTCGGGGAAAGGGGCCGAGGATATCGAGCCCCCAGACTGAAAATGGCCAGGATAAAGGGATCGTCTGGAGAGCTTGAGCTGGTTGGTGTATCTGCTTGGAATGGAACTGGCACGCTTCACACTTGGTTACTTGTGCAGTTGCATCCTGGAGGGCTGTCGGCCAAAAGAAACCTTGCCGGAATGCTTTGCCGGCAAGTGCTCTTGCGCCAATGTGGTGACCACATATGCCTCCATGTATCTCTGCCAACAGCTTTTGTCCGTCTTCCCGGGGACTACACTTCAATTTCACACCGTTGAGTCTTCTTCTGTACAGTGTCTTGTCGACAAACTGGTACATGCTTGACTGCCGGGCTACTCTTTCCGCTTCTTCTTGCTCTTCGGGAAGTTCTCCTGTCTGAAGGAAACGGACAATCTGCTGTGCCCATGCTGGAGCTTGTGGCTCGACAACAAGGACTAAAGGCAAATCTGCTGCTGCGGGAACATCCGCTTCTACGGCGAGAACCTGCGGTTCTGCCGGAGCTTGATGTTCCCCGGCAAGCTTACCGGAGCAAAACTTGTCGGGAGTTTGTGCTTCAACGGAACAAACCCTAGGGCTTGCCGGAGCAGACTGCTCCTCAGCACTCTTGGCGTTGATCCCAGCTGCTGCGGGAACACCCGCTTCTACGGCGAGAACCTGCGGCTCTGCCGGAGCTTGACGTTCCCCGACAAGCTTGCCGGAGCAAAACTTATCGGGAGCCTCTGCTTCAACGGAACAAACCCTAGGGCTTGTCGGAGCAGACTGCTCCTCAGCATTCTTGGTGTTGATCTTGGGGACCTTCTTGGCGGCGGCTTCGGGAAGCTCTGCCGGAAAATAGTCACCAGAAATCAACTTCCTCTTCTTGCTCTGTCCAGTTGATGGCGTTATGGACGGTTGAGTCGGCTTGAGCACAAAGATCCCTGGTTCCACAGGTAACTTAAGTGCTGCACACTTTGATAGGCCATCGGCAATGTCGTTCTGAGCTCTTGGAACATGCTCCATCTGTAGGCCGTCAAAGTGCTCTTCTAGCTTTCTCACTTCGTCGATGTAGGCTTCCATCAACGGACTCTGATAGCTCTTGTTCACTTGGCGGACGACAAGCTGCGAGTCACCCCTAACAATGAGCTTCTTGATCCCAAGGTCTGCCGCGATCCTGAGACCGGCAAGCAAGCCTTCATACTCTGCAGTATTGTTTGTTGCTTGCTCCTTGGGAAAGTGCATCTGGAATACGTACTTGAGGTGCTCTCCGGTGGGTGCGACAAGCAGCACGCCAGCACCAGCGCCTTGCAGCAAAAAGGCACCATCAAAGTACATCAGCCACTCTTTGCTTGCTTCCTCGACGGGGATGCTCGTTTCTGGAATTTCTTCATCTGGTGTTGGTGTCCATTCTGCTATGAATTCTGCCAATGCTCTGCTTTGGATAGTTGAAGTACTCTTAAACTTGAGGCCAAAGCTTGACAGTTCCAGTGCCCACTCAACAATCCTGCATGTCGCTTCTGGATTCTGCAGTATCCTCTTCAGCGGAAAACGAGTGACAACTGTGATCTCATGTGCTTGGAAGTAATGGCGCAGCTTTCTCGAGGCCATGAGAAGGCCGAAAAGCAATTTCTGCACACCAGAGTACCTTGACCTAGCCCCCTGCAGAAGGGAACTGACAAAGTAAACTGGGTGCTGTACCATTCTCTTCTGTATCTCCTCGCGCGTCTGCGCAGATCCATCCTTCTCGGGACCAGAGCTTGTCGGGGAAGCCCCCTGCTTGTCGCTGGATGTGCTTGCCGTGGTTGCTGGCTCGTCATCTGCCTCCCTCTCCGCTACTAACACAGCACTAACCACTTGATTGGTTGCCGCTATATACAGCAGCAACTTCTCTTGTGGTTTAGGTGCGGCAAGTATTGGAGCGGAGGACAAGTATCTCTTTAAGTCTTGCAGCGCAGCCTCCGCTTCCGGAGTCCATTTCATTGGACCTGCCTTTTTCAATATTTTGAAAAACGGCAGGGCGCGCTCAGCAGACCTAGAGATAAACCTGCTGAGAGCAGCCACGCAGCCGGCAAGTCTTTGTACATCCTTGACGCGCTTTGGTGCTTCAATCTGCTCAATGGCCTTGATCTTGTCGGGATTGGCTTCGATTCCCCGCTGAGACACGAAGAACCCGAGAAGCTTGCCGGAGGGGACTCCAAACACACACTTCTCGGGGTTGAGCTTGAGGCTGATCTTGCGCAGATTTGCAAAGGTCTCGTCTAAATCTTGAATCAGGGTTGCCCTGTCCTTGCTCTTGACCACTATATCATCCATGTAGGCTTCCACATTTCTGTGCATTTGTGTCTCCAGAGCGACATGGACTACCCTTTCAAATGTTGAACCAGCATTCTTTAAACCGAAAGGCATCCGTATGAAACAGTACGTGCCACATGGAGTAATGAATGCGGTCTTCTCCTCCGGCCGTGGAGTCAACAATCTGCCATGAAGATCTGATGGTATCCTGAGTATGCGTCAAGAAATGAAAGCAAGTCACATCCGGCCGTGGAGTCAACAATCTGGTCAATGCGCGGCAAAGGAAATGGGTCTTTGGGACAAGTTTTGTTAACATCGGTAAAGTCGATACAAAGTCTCCATTTCCCGTTCGCCTTGCGCATGACTACAGGATTGGCCAACCACGTAGGATGGAGCACTCCTCTGACAAGGCCTGCTGCTTCCAACTTCTTGATCTCTTCTGTGATGAATTCTTGGCGCTCCACTGCTTGCTTCCTGACCTTCTGCTTGACGGGCCGCGCATGAGGACAAACGGCAAGATGGTGCTCAATTACTTTCCTGGGAACACCGAGGATGTCAGACGGTTGCCACGCAAACACGTCGACGTTCGCCCGCAGGAAAGCAATGAGCGCGCTTTCCTATTTAGGGTCGAGAGTGGCACTGATGGTGAAGGTACCACCAGTGCCGTCCTCCTTGGCGGACACCTTCTTGGTCTCTGGCGGAGCTGCCATTGCCTTCTTACACTTGCCGGTGGAGCTCGATGGTGCGTCCTCGACGGCAGTGCAGCACTCCGAAGAGGTGTGCTTGCCGGAGTGAGCATCAGAACTCTTGCCGGACTTGGTCTTCTTCTTCCCCCCGGGAGCTTCAACGGCAGGTGACTTGCGATCTGCTGCGGCTGCCGCTTCCCGGTAGATCTTGTCGGCGCAGATAAGAGCATCCTTCTTGTCGCTAGGGACAGAGATGACGCTTATCGGGCCTGGCATCTTCAGCATGTTGTATGCGTAGTGAGAGGCTGCCATGAACTTGGCGAGTGCTGGACGGCCGAGTATCCCATTGTAAGGCAATGGAAAATCGGCAACGTCAAAAGTGACCCTCTCAGTCCTGAAGTTCAACTCGCTGCCAAATGTTACTGGCAACGTGACCTTCCCCTTCGGCTTGCTCCTTCCCAGGTTGATTCCTTGGAATGTGCCGGTCTCTTCAAGCTTGCTGTCAGGGATCTGGAGTTTGTGGAGTACAGCGGAGGAGATTAGGTTCAAGCCGGCCCCGCCGTCAACTAGCATCTTAGTGACCTTGAGGTTGCGGATAGTTGGTGAAACCAACATAGGAAAGCACCCGACCGCAGTTGTGCGATCAGGGTGGTCCTCAATATCAAAGATGATAGGCGTGCTGGACCATTTCAAAAGCTTGCGTGACTCGACAGGTGGTTCCGCCGCATTGACTTCCCGCACCCACTGCTTGAGTTGGCGGTGTGAAGTATGCAGAGAAGCACCGCCGTCAACGCACAAGACCTCTGTGGCTATCTGGAACTCCTGCTCACTAGTCTCGACATCATCCATGTCTTCGTCGTCGTCGTCATCTTCATCCTTGTCGCGGCCGCGGGGAGGTCTGCCTCCTTGCCGCTGCTTGGCTTTGCCGCAGCGTCCTCCCCGGCCGGCGTGCTTCTTGCCGGATTCTCCAGTGCCCCCTTGGGCCCTCTCCTTGTCGCGTCGCTCATATTCAGCCTTTTGCTGTTGGACAAGCTGCTCGACCTTCTTGCAGCTCTGGAGGTCATGGCCCTTGGTGCGGTGGATCTTGCAGTACTGCTTGTCGGTGCCGTCCTGCTTGTCGGCGATCGCCACAGCCTGTCAGTTGGTGCATGCGGCAATCTCCTTGCCGGAGCTACCAGCTTTGGCTTTCTTGGCGCCACCTTCATTGTCGGACTGCTCAACGACTAGCACATCTTTGCCTTTCTTCTTCTTGTTGTTCCGCCGCCGGTTTTTCTTTGCCAGGGCAGCATCCTCGCTGTCAGATCCTCCTGCTTCTGTATTCTCTCCGGGGAGTTTCCTCCCTTCTTCAGCACGTGCACACTTGTTGGCCAGGGCATACAGCTCACTGACGTCTCTGATCTTGCACATCACCATCTCCTCCCGCATCCTGCGGTTACGCAAGTTCTGATGGAACGCGCTGATGACCGCGGCAGGGTGGACATCTGGGATGTTGTGCTGTACACGGCTGAATCTCTGAATGTACTTGTGCAGGGGCTCTCCTTCCTTCTGGGCGAGCAGATGAAGGTCACTCTCTTGGCCATGAGGTTTGTGGCCGCCTGTAAAGGCGCCGACAAACTGATGGCATAGGTCTGCCCAGGAAGATATGGAGTTGTCCGGCAAGTGCATGAGCCAGGACCTGGCGTTGGGCTTGAGCACCAGCGGGAAGTAGTTGGCAAGGATCTTGTCGTCCCGCCCCCCGGCAGCCTGCACAGCGATGGTGTAGATGCTGAGGAACTCCGACGGATGCGACTTGCCGTCGTACTTCTCTGGTACATCTAGCTTGAAATTCTTCGTGCTGGGCCACTGGACTTGCCGCAGCTCACGAGTAAACGCAGGGCAACCTACCGCGTACGGCAAGCCGCCTGGTTCCCCTGGCGCATGCATGTCGACAGAGGGCCCAGCGCGCTAGTCTGATTGACGTCGCGCTTCTCTTCGGCGCTCGATGCGAGTACGAGCGTCTTCTTGCTGTCGTTCGTGAAGAACTTGGCACTGATCGCGACGAGCTCGTGGATCTGATGACGCGGTGGAGTCGCTGTCGAGGTGGATCCGGCGAGTCGGCGATCTTGGCCTTCGGGGCGGAGAGTGCACACTGGTTGCACCCCCACCGGTCTTGTCGCCACCGGCTCGTGCCTGGCTGACTTGCCGTGGCTGCGACATGCTCGGCTGCCGTTGAATGTCGCCGTTGGCGAAGCCGATGAGACTCTGAATGGTGGCCCTCCAGTCGTCGATCTTGTCTGCCGTTGGAGGGTAGTCCAGGAGCAGTTGAGCTCGCGCCAAAGCTTCTGCTGGAGTGGCGGGTGGCGGTGGCGAACGGTGCGAGGAGTGGGATATGCTCGGACTTCTAACTATGTTAGAAGGAGCAGTATCCCGTCTAGGCGACCGTGCCTCGCTCGTGCCAGCATGTTGGCGTGCATGCTGGTCTTGAGCACTCCGAGATCCACCAGCTCGATCTTGGTCCAGCAAACGCATGGTACCGTGAGTACCATGACGCTGCCGGTCCCGCACCTCCTGAGATGGGCGCGGTGCATGTACGGACGCCGAGGTCTTGGAGTGCGCCCGGTCGTTGTGGGAGCCGGCTACGCCGCCGATGGGCAGCGCAGCCTTGTCCTTGGACCTGGCAGCACCATGAGCTCCCTCGTCGACGCCCGTTCTTCCGTCGGCGTCTGCCCCATCAGCCGTTTCTCCGGCGATGGTGGGTTCGGCGCGGACGGAACAGCCGCCTCCGAAGCCTTCTTCTTCGGCGGCATGTCGATGAAGATGATGAAGATCTAGCTCGTGTGAACGCCGGATCTGGTTCACACAAAGTCGACGCCCCTACCTGGCGCGCCAAAGATGCCGGGGTACTGACCCACGAGCACCTATGGGACCGGCGGACCGAGTCCCTTTCGGTTCGGCGGGGGCGAGGGTCACACGAAGAGCGGATCGAGGCGGAGCACACGAGCAGTTTACCCAGGTTCGGGCCGCACGGATGCGTAAAACCCTACTCCTGCTTTGTGGTTTGTATTGAGTTCTTGCTCGGGAGCGCGGAGTGCTACAGTACACTCCAGCAGCTAACGAGACCGAGCCTGAGTGTTCTCTTTTTTGCCGACCCCCCCCCTACGTTGCACATGGGCCTCCTTTTATATGCTCAAGGGGTCACCGACAGGTGGCAACGTAGACAAGGGTAAAAATGGAAAGGTGCTGCGGTTGGTACAGCTACCTGCTACAGTGTATCATACCTAACCCTGACGGCAGGGGACAAGGGCATTAAATGCCCGTCTGCGTCGCTTAAATAGTGCAAAAGGGACCGTCAGGGACGCCACCGCCCGCCACGATGGCAATCTTGTCAGCGCCGCTTGCCACCGTGCACCGCTAGCTGCACAGCCTCCCGCCACGTATGCTTGAAAGGGTCCCAGAGCGACACGTTGGTGGATGTGCTGGAGCGCGGACACAGAGTGGTGGCTTGCCGCGGCAAGCGCCTTGTCGCGGTCGTTGTCTTGTCGCGTCCGGGAGCTTGTCGCTCACCGGGCCTTGCCGGGACGTGTGGCGCGTCGCGGCAAGTTCCTTGAGATGCCTTGGTTGGCCTTCCCGGCAAGCTCCTCTTGCCGGGGTCTTGTCTCCTTGAATGGCTCCAGGGGAACCACGGAGGACCTTGGCGGTCACCCGGCAAGCCTTGCCGCGGGATGCCGCGACTGCCCGTGCACAAGTTCGGGATATTAGGGTACCCTTACTCTAGTACACTGACACTAGGCCTCCTCTCCTCTTCCTCCACTAGGCCCATTAGGTTACCGGGGGGTTCCGGTAACCTCCCGGTACTTCGGTAAAATGCCGATTTCACCCGGAACACTTCCGATGTCCAAACATAGGCTTCCAATATATCAATCTTTATGTCTCGACCATTTCGAGACTCCTCGTCATGTCCATGATCACATCCGGGACTCCAAACTAACTTCGGTACATCAAAACTCATAAACTCATAATATAGCTGTCATCGAAACCTGAAGCGTGCGGACCCTATGGGTTCGAGAACAATGTAAACATGACCGAGACACGTTTCCGGTCAATAACCAATAGCGAAACCTGGATGCTCATATTGGCTCCCACATATTCTACGAAGATCTTTATTGGTCAGACCGCATAACAACATACGTTGTTCCCTTTGTCATCGGTATGTTACTTGCCCGAGATTCGATCGTCGGTATCTCAATACCTAGTTCAATCTCGTTACCGGCAAGTCTCTTTACTCGTTTCGTAATACATCATCTCGCAACTAACTCATTAGTTGCAGTGCTTGCAAGGCTTATGTGATGTGCATTACCGAGAGGGCCCAGAGATACCTCTCCAACAATCGGAGTGACAAATCCTAATCTCGAAATACGCCAACCCAACATTTACCTTTGGAGACACCTGTAGAGCTCCTTTATAATCACCCAGTTACGTTCTGACGTTTGGTAGCACACAAAGTGTTCCTCCGACAAATGGGAGTTGCATAATCTCATAGTCATAGGAACATGTATAAGTCATGAAGAAAGCAATAGCAACATACTAAACGATCGGGTGCTAAGCTAATGGAATGGGTCATGTCAATCACATCATTCTCCTAATAATGTGATCCCGTTAATCAAATGACAACACATGTCTATGGTTAGGAAACATAACCATCTTTGATTAACGAGCTAGTCAAGTAGAGGCATACTAGTGACGTTTAGTTTGTCTATGTATTCACACAAGTATTATGTTTCTGGATAATACAATTCTAGCATGAATAATAAACATTTATCATGATATAAGGAAATAAAATAATAACATTATTACTGCCTCTAGGCCATATTTCCTTCAGTCTCCCACTTGCACTAGAGTCAATAATCTAGATTACACAGTAATGATTCTAACACCCATGGAGCTTTGGTGATGATCATGTTTTGCTCGTGGAAGAGGCTTAGTCAACGGGTCTGCAACATTCAGATCCGTATGTATCTTGCAAATCTCTATGTCTCCCACCTGGACTAGATCCCGGATGGAATTGAAGCGTCTCTTGATGTGCTTAGTTCTCTTGTGAAATCTGGATTCCTTTGCCAAGAAAATTGCACCAGTATTGTCACAAAAGATTTTCATTGGACCTGATGCACTAGGTATGACACCTAGATCGGATATGGACTCCTTCATACAGACTCCTTCGTTTGCTGCTTCCAAAGCAGCTATGTACTCTGCTTCACATGTAGATCCCGCCACAATGCTTTGTTTAGAACTGCACCAACTGACAGCTCCGCCGTTTAATGTAAACACGTATCCGGTTTGCGATTTAGAATCGTCCGGATCAGTGTCAAAGCTTGCATCAACGTAACCATTTATGATGAGCTCTTTGTCACCTCCATATATGAGAAACATATCCTTAGTCCTTTTCAGGTATTTCAGGATGTTCTTGACCGCTGTCCAGTGATCCACTCCTGGATTACTTTGGTACCTCCCTGCTAGACTTATAGCAAGACACACATCAGGTCTGGTACACAACATTGCATACATGATAGAGCCTATGGATGAAGCATAGGGAACATCTTTCATTTTCTCTCTATCTTCTACATTGGTCAGGCATTGAGTCTTACTCAATTTCACATCTTGTAACACAAGCAAGAATCCTTTCTTTGCTTGATCCATTTTGAACTTCTTCAAAACTTTGTCGAGGTATGTGCTTTGTGAAAGTCCAATTTAGCATCTTGATCTATCTCTATAGATCTTAATGCCCAATATGTAAGCAGCTTCACCGAGGTCTTTCATTGAAAAACTCTTATTCAAGTATCCCTTTATGCTATCCAGAAATTCTATATCATTTCCGATTAGTAATATGTCATCTACATATAATATCAGAAATGCTACAGAGCTCCCACTCACTTTCTTGTAAATATAGGCTTCTCCAAAAGTCTGTACAAAACCAAATGCTTTGATCACACTATCAAAGCGTTTATTCCAACTCCGAGAGGCTTGCACCAGTCCATAAATGGATCGCTGGAGCTTGCACACTTTGTTAGCTCCCTTTGGATCGACAAAACCTTCCGGCTGCATCATATACAACTCTTCTTCCAAAAATCCATTCAGGAATGCAGTTTTTACATCCATCTGCCAAATTTCATAATTATAAAATGCGGCAATTGCTAACATGATTCTGACAGACTTAAGCATCGCTACGGGTGAGAAGGCCTCATCATAGTCAATCCCTTGAACTTGTCGAAAACATTTTGCGACAAGTCGAGCTTTGTAGACAGTAACATTACCGTCAGCGTCAGTCTTCTTCTTGAAGATCCATTTATTTTCTATTGCTTGCC
The DNA here is from genome assembly GCF_002162155.2 of Triticum dicoccoides. Taxonomy (NCBI): domain Eukaryota; kingdom Viridiplantae; phylum Streptophyta; class Magnoliopsida; order Poales; family Poaceae; genus Triticum; species Triticum dicoccoides. The sequence continues at coordinate 529,084,941 of NC_041390.1, read as the reverse complement.
GATCATTGGGCAAGTCAACCAAAGTCCACACTTTGTTCTCATACATGGATCCCATCTTAGATTTCATGGCTTCAAGCCATTTTGCAGAATCTGGGCTCACCATCGCTTCTTCATAGTTCATAGGTTCATCATGATCTAGTAGCATGACTTCCAGAACAGGATTACCGTACCACTCTGGTGCGGATCTTACTCTGGTTGATCTACGAGGTTCAGTAGTATCTTGTTCTGAAGTTTCCTGATCATCATCATTAGCTTCCTCACCAATTGGTGTAGGTGTCATAGAAACTGGTTTTTGTGATGTACTACTTTCCAATAAGGGAGCAGGTACAGTTACCTCATCAAGTTCTACTTTCCTCCCACTCCCTTCTTTCGAGAGAAACTCCTTCTCTAGAAAGTTTCCGAATTTAGCAATAAAAGTCTTACCTTCGGATCTGTGATAGAAGGTGTATCCAATAGTTTCCTTTGGATATCCTATGAAGACACATTTCTCCGATTTGGGTTCGAGCTTATCAGGTTGAAGCTTTTTCACATAAGCATCGCAGCCCCAAACTTTCAGAAACGACAACTTTGGTTTCTTGCCAAACCACACTTCATAAGGCATCGTCTCAATGGATTTTGATGGTGCCCTATTTAACGTGAATGCGGTCGTCTCTAAAGCATAACCCCAAAATGATAGCGGTAAATTAGTAAGAGACATCATAGATCGCACCATATCTAGTAAAGTACGATTACAACGTTCGGACACACCATTACGCTGTGGTGTTCTGGGTGGCATGAGTTGCGAAACTATTCCGCATTATTTCAAATGTACACCAAACTTGTAACTCAAATATTCTCCTCCACGATCAGATCGTAGGAATTTTATTTTCTTGTTACGATGATTTTCAACTTCACTCTAAAATTCTTTGAACTTTTCAAATGTTTCAGACTCATGTTTCATTAAGTAGATATACCCATATCTGCTTAAGTCATCTGTGAAGATGAGAAAATAACGATATCCGCCACGAGCCTCAACATTCATCGGGCCACATACATCTGTATGTATGATTTCCAACAAATTTGTTGCTCTCTCCATAGTACTGGAGAACGATGTTTTTGTCATCTTACCCATAAGGCACGGTTCGCAAGTACCAAGTGATTCATAATCAAGTGGTTCCAAAAGTCCATCAGTATGGAGTTTCTTCATGCGCTTTACACCGATATGACCTAAACGGCAGTGCCACAAATAAGTTGCACTATCATTATCAACTCTGCATCTTTTGGCTTCAACATTATGAATATGTGTGTCACTACTATCGAGATTTAATAAGAATAGACCATTCTTCATGGGTGCATGACCATAAAAGATTTTACTCATATAAATAGAACAACCATTATTATTTGATCTAAATGAATAACCATCTCGCATCAAACAAGATCCAGATATAATGTTCATGCTCAACGCTGGCACCAAATAACAATTGTTTAGGTCTAATACTAATCCCGAAGGTAGATGTAGAGGTAGCGTGCCGACCGCGATCACATCGACTTTGGAACTATTTCCCACATGCATCATCACCTCGTCCTTAGCCAATCTTCGCTTAATCCATAGTCCCTGTTTCGAGTTGCAAATGTTAGCAACAGAACCAGTATCAAATACCCAGGTGTTGCTGCGAGCATTAGTAAGGTACACATCAATAACATGTATATCATATATACCTTTGTTCACCTTGTCATCCTTCTTATCCGCCAAATACTTGGGGCAGTTCCGCTTCCAGTGACCAGTCTGCTTGTAGTAGAAGCACTCAGTTTCAGGCTTAGGTCCAGATTTGGGTTTCTTCTCTTGAGCAGCAACTTGCTTGCTGTTCTTTTTGAAGTTCCCCTTCTTCTTCCCTTTGCCCTTTTTCTTGAAACTAGTGGTCTTGTTGATCATCAACACTTGATGCTCCTTCTTGATTTCTACCTCCGCAGCTTTCAGCATTGCGAAGAGCTCGAGAATAGTCTTATTCATCCCTTGCATATTATAGTTCATCACGAAGCTCTTGTAGCTAGGTGGCAGTGATTGGAGAATTCTGTCAATGATGCAATCATCTAGAAGATTAACTCCCAATTGAATCAAGTGATTATTATACCCATACATTTTGAGTATATGCTCACTGACAGAACTGTTCTCCTCCATCTTGCAGCTATAGAACTTATTGGAGACTTCATATCTCTCAATCCGGGCATTTGCTTGAAATATTAACTTCAACTCCTGGAACATCTCATATGCTCCATGACGTTCAAAACATCGTTGAAGTCCCGATTCTAAGCCGTAAAGCATGGCACACTGAACTATCGAGTAGTCATCAGCTTTGCTCTGCCAGACGTTCATATCATCTGGTGTTGCTCCTACAGCAGGCCTGGCACCCAGCGGTGCTTCCAGGACGTAATTCTTCTGTTCAGCAATGAGGATAATCCTCAAGTTACGGACCCAGTCCGTGTAATTGCTACCATCATCTTTCAACTTTGCTTTCTCAAGGAACGCATTAAAATTCTATGGAACAACAACACGAGCCATCTATCTATAATCAAACATAAACAAGCAAGATACTATCAGGTACTAAGTTCATGATAAATTTAAGTTCAATTAATCATATTACTAAAGAACTCCCACTTAGATAGACATCCCTCTAATCCTCTAAGTGATCACGTGATCCAAATCAACTAAACCATGTCCGATCATCACGTGAGATGGAGTAGTTTCATTGGTGAACATCACTATGTTGATCATATCTACTATATGATTCACGCTCGACCTTTCGGTCTCCGTGTTCCGAGGCCATATCTGTATATGCTTGGCTCGTCAAGTATAACCTGAGTATTCCGCGTGTGCAACTGTTTTGCACCCGTTGTATTTGAACGTAGAGCCTATCACACCCGATCATCACGTGGTGTCTCAACACGAAGAACTTTCGCAACGGTGCATACTCAGGGAGAACACTTCTTCATAATTAGTGAGAGATCATCTTAAAATGCTACCATCAATCAAAGCAAGATAAGATGTATAAAAGATAAACATCACATGCAATCAATATAAGTGATATGATATGGCCATCATCATCTTGTGCTTGTGATCTTCATCTTTGAAGCACCGTCATAATCACCATCATCACCGGCGCGACACCTTGATCATCATCGTAGCATCGTTGTCGTCTCGCCAATCTTATGCTTCCACGACTATCGCTACCGCTTAGTGATAAAGTAAAGCATTACAGCGCAATTGCATTGCATACAATAAAGCGACAACCATATGGCTCCTGCCAGTTGCCGATAACTCAGTTACAAAACATGATCATCTCATACAATAAAAATTTAGCATCATGTCTTGACCATATCACATCACAACATACCCTGCAAAAACAAGTTAGACGTCCTCTACTTTGTTGTTGCAAGTTTTACGTGGCTCCTACGGGCTTAGCAAGAACCGTTATTACCTACACGTCGAAACCAAAACGATAGTTTGTCAAGTTGGTGTTGTTTTAACCTTCACAAGGACCGGGCGTAGCCACACTTGGTTCAACTAAAGTTGGAGAAACTGACACCCGCTAGCCACCTTTGTGCAAAGCATGTCGGGAGAACCGGTCTCGCGTAAGCGTACGCGTAATGTCAGTCCGGGCCGCTTCGTCCAACAATACCGCCGAACCAAAGTATGACATGCTGGTAAGAAGTATGACTTATATCGCCCACAACTCACTTGTGTTCTACTCGTGCAAATAACATCAACGCATAAAACCTAGGCTCGGATGCCACTGTTGGGGAACGTAGTAATTTCAAAAAAATTCCTACGCACACACAAGATCATGGTGATGCACAGAAACGAGAGGGGAGAGTGTGATATGTGTACCCTTGTAGACCGACAGCGGAAGCGTTATGACAATGCGGTTGATGTAGTCGTACGTCTTCACGGCCCGACCGATCAAGCACCGAAACTACGGCACCTCCGAGTTCTAGCACACGTTCAGCTCGATGACGATCCCCGGACTCTGATCTAGCAAAGTGTCGGGGAAGAGTTCCGTCAGCATGATGGCGTGGTGACGATCTTGATGTTCAACTGTCGCAAGGGCTTCGCCTAAGCACCACTACAATATTATTGAGGACTATGGTGGAAGGGGGCACCGCACACGGTTAAGAGAACGATCTTAGAGATCAACTTGTGTCTAGGGGTGCCCCTGCCCCCGTATATAAAGGAGCCAAGGGGGGGGGGGTGCGGCCGGCCCTAGGAGGAGGCGCGCAGGAGGAGTCCTACTCCTACCGGGAGTAGGACTCCCCTCCCTTTTCCCTAGTTGGATTAGGACTTGGGGGAAAGGAGCAGAGGGAAGAAAGGAAAGGGGGGGCCGCCCCCTCCCCCCTCCTTGTCCAATTCAAACTTGGGGGGGAGGGGCGCGCGGCAGCCCCTAGGCCTCCTCTCCTCTTCCTCCACTAGGCCCATTAAGGCCCATTAGGTTACCGGGGGGTTCCGGTAACCTCCCGGTACTCCGGTAAAATGTCGATTTCACCCGGAACACTTCCGATGTCCAAACATAGGCTTCCAATATATCAATCTTTATGTCTCGACCATTTCGATACTCCTCGTCATGTCCGTGATCACATCCGGGACTCCGAACTAACTTCGGTACATCAAAACTCATAAACTCATAATATAACTATCATCGAAACCTTAAGCGTGCGGACCCTACGGGTTCGAGAACAATGTAGACATGACCAAGACACGTTTCCGATCAATAACCAATAGCGGAACCTGGATGCTCATATTGGCTCCCACATATTCTACGAAGATCTTTATCGGTCAGACCGCATAACAACATACGTTGTTCCCTTTGTCATCGGTATGTTACTTGCCCGAGATTCGATCGTCGGTATCTCAATACCTAGTTCAATCTCGTTACCGGCACTCTTTACTCGTTTCGTAATACATCATCTCGCAACTAACTAATTAGTTGCAGTGCTTGCAAGGCTTATGTGATGTGCATTACCGAGAGGGCCCAGAGATACCTCTCTGACAATCGGAGTGACAAATCCTAATCTCGAAATACGCCAACCCAACATTTACCTTTGGAGTCACCTGTAGAGCTCCTTTATAATCACCCAATTACGTTGTGACATTTGGTAGCACACAAAGTGTTCCTCCGGCAAACGGGAGTTGCATAATCTCATAGTCATAGGAACATGTATAAGTCATGAAGAAAGCAATAGCAACATACTAAACGATCGGGTGCTAAGCTAATGGAATGGGTCATGCCAATCACATCATTCTCCTAATAATGTGATCCCGTTAATCAAATGACAACACATGTCTATGGTTAGGAAACATAACCATCTTTGATTAACGAGCTAGTCAAGTAGAGGCATACTAGTGACGTTTAGTTTGTCTATGTATTCACACAAGTATTATGTTTCCGGATAATACAATTCTAGCATGAATAATAAACATTTATCATGATATAAGGAAATAAAATAATAACATTATTATTGCCTCTAGGGCATATTTCCTTCAGTTGATCCTTTGCACCCTACCCTAGATGAAGATATTGACATGATTCGCAATCTTAGAACTGTTGAGCTCATCATTAGAGGCTTGCCTAGAAACTTGATTAGATGTTTGCCTACTCTCAAGTGTGCCTACACCATATGGCGATTTCTTGAGGAACGATTTCTATATTATTCCTTGAAAAATTTAGACGAAATTCTCCATAAGTCTATTGCCTTGAGTAAGATGAACTCTAGTGATCCTAGCTTTGGTGATTGTCTATTTGAGCTTACCAGTCTCATGCGTGCTAAAGGAAATGTTGGAATCATTAGCGATATCATATCCGAAGCTATTAGAATTCGTAAAGGTAACCATTGTGATGATCATTTATCAAATGAATTACCCTCTCTAGGAATTGATCAATCACAAGATGATGTTGAACATGGATACTATGATGAAAATGATAATAGTGACTATGATCTTGATGATGCAATGAGACACTTTGGTCTTATGGCAAATCTTCGCGGCTACATGGCTGGAGGAAAGGAATGGGTCCTTGATAGTGGATGTACTGATCATATGACCGGAGATAAAGATATGTTCCGTGAGCTTGCAGAAAACGAAGACCCTCGAAAATATGTCACTTTTGGTGATAATTCAAAGGGTAAGGTGGTTGGCCTTGGTAAGGTGGCCATCTCACATGATAGCTCCATACAAAATGTCATGCTCGTTGAATCTCTTGGATACAATTTACTTTCAGTTTCTAGACTTGCGGATTTCGGTTTCAATGCCTTATTTACTGAAGTAGATTGCCAAGTGTTTCATAGAGACAATCATAAAATGGTCTTTACCGGTGTACGTAGAGGAGATCTTTACATTGTTGATTTCACTAAAAAGGCTCAACCTAGAACTTGCTTAATTACCAAATCTTCAAAAGGCCGGTTGTGGCATAGAAGACTAGGTCATGTTGGTATGCGAAATCTTGATAAGCTTATTAAAGGTGATCATATCCTTGGAATAAAAGATGTCATATTTGACAAGGATAGACTTTGTAGTGCTTGTCAAGCAGGGAAACAAGGTGGAGGAAGTCACCACGCGAAGAACATCATGACCACAAGAAGACCACTCGAGCTACTTCACATGGATCTCTTTGGTCCAAATGCCTACAAGAGTCTCGGTGGTAACTCATTTGGTCTAGTCATAGTTGATGATTTTTCAAGATTTACGTGGGTGTTCTTTCTTGATGACAAATCGCAGGTCCAAAAGATCTTCAAAAACTTCGCTAGGAAGGCCCAAAATCAGTTTGACGTGAAGATCAAGAAGGTTCGGAGCGACAACGGAACGGAGTTCAAGAACGCAAATGTGGACACCTTTCTTGATGAAGAAGGGATTTCACACGAGTTCTCGGCTACGTACACACCTCAACAAAATGGAGTTGTTGAAAGGAAGAACCGGAATCTTATCGAGATGGCAAGAACGATGCTTGATGAGTACAAAACGCCAAAGCACTTTTGGGCGGAAGCGGTTGAGACAGCTTGTCATGCAACAAATCGCTTGTATCTTCACAAGCTACTCGGCAACATGGCATACGAGCTCCTCACCGGTAACAAACCCCAACTTGGATACTTTCGAGTATTCGGCTCAAAGTGCTACATTCTTGATAAGCATCTTCGTTCTAAATTTGCTCCTAAATCTCATGAAGGTTTCCTACTTGGTTATGGCTCAAACTCTCACACTTACCATGTCTACAACAATTTCACCCGAAAGGTTGAAGAGACGGTAGATGTGAAGTTTGATGAATCTAACGGCTCGCAAGTAGAGCAATTGCTAATTGATGTAGGAGACAAAGACCATTCGGAAGCAACTCAAGACTTGTCCATTGGCAAGATTCGTCCAACGGAAGTGAAGGAGGGTACCTCGTCCGTCCAAGTGGAAGCTTCTACCTCACGACAAGGGGAACCAAGAGTTGATACAGAAGCATCCACAAGTGGGACATGCCAAGATGAAGAAAACGAGGAAGCACACCAAGATGAACATCAACAACCTCCTTCTCCACCACGACAAGAGAACGATAACGTCAATAATGAAGAAGGCCAAGAAGAAGCACAAGATGAAGAGGATGTTCCACCCCGACCAAGAAAAAGCTTTCACGAGTTCGAGCAAGAATTGCTATGGATCATCCCGTCAAGCAAATCTACAATGATATCCAAACTGGGAGAATCACTCGCTCTAAAACTCGTTTAGCTAACTTTTGTGAACATTACTCATTCATCTCTAGCATTGAACCTATGAAGGTTGAAGAAGCATTGGAGGATCCGGACTGGATAAACGCTATGCATGAAGAGCTACGCAACTTTGAGAGAAATCAAGTGTGGACATTGGTCGAGAAGCCCGACAACAACCACAACATCATTGGTACCAAATGAGTGTTTCGCAACAAGCAAGATGAAGATGGACAAGTGGTTCGCAACAAAGCATGTCTCGTCGCCCAAGGCTACACACAAGTTGAAGGTATGGACTATGGTGAGACATATGCTCCCGTTGCTAGACTTGAGTCCATTCGCATCTTACTTGCTTATGCTAATCACCATGATATCACCTTGTACCAAATGGACATTAAAAGTGCTTTTCTAAATGGAAAAATTGAGGAAGAAGTTTATGTTAAGCAACCTCCCATCTTTGTCAATCCTAAGAAACCTAGTCATGTTTACAAACTTCACAAAGCCCTTTATGGTCTTAAACAAGCTCCTAGAGCATGGTATAAATGCTTGACCAAGTTCCTTATTGAAAAAGGTTTTGAAATTGGTAAAATTGATTCTACTCTTTTTACTAAAAGGGTTAATGGAGAACTATTTGTGTGCCAAATTTATGTTGATGATATCATATTTGGTTCAACTAACCCTCATTTTAGTGAGAAGTTTGGAAAGCTAATGTCGGAGAAGTTTGAGATGTCTATGATGAGTGAACTCAAATTCTTTCTCGGTTTGCAAATCAAGCAAACTAAGGAAGGTACCTTTGTCTCTCAAACGAAGTACACCAAGGACTTATTCAAGAAGTTCAATATGCAAGAATGCAAAGGTATGACTACACCCATGCCTACTAGTGGACATCTTGATTTGACCAAAGATGGTGAACCGGTTGATCAAAAGGTTTATCGCTCTATGATTGGTTCATTGTTATATCTATGTGCCTCTCGTCCCGATATTATGCTAAGTGTGTGCATGTGTGCACGATATCAAGCTGCTCCTAAAGAGTGTCATCTTAAGGCTGTGAAAAGGATAGTGAAATACCTAATCCATACACCAAATTTTGGCATTTGGTATCCTAAGAGGTCCTCTTTTGATCTTGTTGGCTACTCCGATTCAGACTATGCCGGAGACAAGGCTGATAGAAAATCCACTTCGGGTACTTGTCAATTCCTTGGTAGATCTCTTGTGTATTGGTCTTCCAAGAAACAAAACTCGGTATCCTTATCCACCGCCGAAGCGGAATACATTGCCGCTGGTTCATGTTGTGCTCAATTACTTTGGATAACCCAAACTCTTAAAGATTATGGGATATATGTGAAACATGTTCCATTGCTATGTGACAATTAAAGTGCTATTAAGATTGCTCACAATCCCGTGCAACATTCTCAAACTAAGAATATTGAAGTTCGTCATCATTTCATTCGAGATCATGTTGCAAAACGGGACATTAACCTTAAGCATGTTCGCACCGATAAGCAATTGGCGGATATATTCACTAAACCACTTGATGAGAAAGTGTTTTGCAGGTTGAGAGGTGAATTGAACATCATTGATGCTTCAAACTTGGAGTAGGAACTCCATTTGATACATGCGGGGCATGAGCCTATGACTAATCCTCGATATTTCTCTTATGATGCTATTCATATGTCTTGGATATATTTGTACCTTGCATGTTATCTAACCCATGTAGGTACTTGGTTGAATCTAAATCTATGATATTGCAACTCACTCACATCTTGAGCAATATCTACATCACCAAGTCTCTACACAATGGTGGTTGAAGACAAGGAAGCACGAAACCATTCAAACATATCCTTTGGCAAATTCTATGTTGAGTCTCATGATTGTCATGTTGGATACACAAGTGCTCTTCCTTGCAAAGCTAACCCATGTAGGTAGATGAACTCAAACTCCAAGTGGTGCTCCCAACTCTTGATGAACTACATCAACCTTGAGCAACCCACACAAGTTCAACTATATGAGCAAGATCAACACCACCACCCAAGGTATGTTATTCCATCTTAGAGAAGCTTTACTCCAAGTCATGAGCCAAAGCAACTCGACAAGATGTGAATACATCAAGATGCTTAAACAAAAAATGGTAACCCCATTTTGAGCTTAAACGATGAGTATGACCTATGATCAAGTGCTCTCACTTGACTCCTAAGTCAATATACTCTAACATAGGTGACTTTGTCACCAACCATTTCTAGAAGAAGTTCTCTAGTGTTTCTCCGTGCTTTTGCATTTGCATATTTGTTTCCCCTTTCAAAAAAAACTTCATCTAGAACTTTTAGTTTCCTTTCTTTCCTTTTTGTTCTGCATTTTCTGCATCCAATTCATTGCAAATCTTTCAGTAAATTCCTTGCATATCCTTGTGAGATCTTACTTGTCTAGTGAGCTGAGGTGACAAGTGATTTCACTCTGATGAACTCGGTCACACCAGTTTGTTCTCTTCGGCCCAACCGAAATCTTTCGGTGCAACCAAAGCACACAACTCAGAGTCACCGATTCCATCACAGGAAAACCAAATTGCCACTTATTCCTGATTTCTGTTTGCTCCAGCTCCACTCAATGATTCTTGTCCTCTACCAGCATCATATTAGACATGCTGCTTTGCTCTGTGACTCGAGGACCAACCCATTTGTATCACATGTCCAGAAGAGCCCTTCTTGGAAATTGATGTCAAAGGGGGAGAGAGATCATATCAAAGCTTAATCCTTCCTATAGGGGGAGAAAGAGAGAATACTCAGGGGGAGAGAGTTTCTCAACTAGGAGAAAGTAAAATCATCAAAGACCCCAGATGCTTGGTGTTCAAGAGGATAGATGTCACATGTCTTTAAGAGGGAAAAGACATGTTTGGTTGCTTGCTTTAGCTCAAGCTCTGTTGTTTCCTTTTTGTGTTGCTCTGATTTTCTGTTCCCTATCTTCTCCCAATATCCCATGCAGATTCAGGGGGAGCAAGACATCTAAGGGAAGGAAATCTCTGATTTTATTGCATATCTTTACCTTTGGGGACATGTCTATATCCAATGTGGTACTTAGTACTCACTCTACGTGTCATCCCAGTCTTGGTTCTCTTGTGGTTTCTCTTGCTTGCTCCGGTCAGTAGGTGTATCTGTGTTATTTAACCTTGTTTGCGCAGGTTCATCCCATCCTAAGCCAACTCAAGACCACAAGGTAAGTATATGCATCACAGTCATGTGAATGAGAAGTTCTTGCTGATGTACATACTATTTGCAAGAAAGACTCATGAGCATGAAGGTACATTTCTCACATTTACATCATTTGCTCTGATGCATATAGCCAAGATACATGTAACACATTGCTTACTCTATCATGTTTACGCATTCACATGCTCCTATATTCAATATTCACATGATTGCATACATGTAGGGGGAGCCTATGCATGTTACATGTCTTTCCAAAGCTTTACTTGCTATTCTCTATATCTTTATCTAAAGCTTTGATGTATGTTGTCATTAATTACCAAAAAGGGGGAGATTGAAAGCACAAGTGCTCCCTGGGTGGTTTTGGTAATTAATGTCAACATATCTCTTGTTGGACTAACACTTTTACCTAGTATATTTCAGATAAGTTCAACAATGAAGTGGCATGGCCTAGAGGATGTGGAACCCCTTCAAGATGCTAAGGACAAAGGATTGGCTCAAGCTTCAAGATCAAGACTCTACATTTTCTATTTTAGTGATCCAAGATCACATTGAGTCTATAGGAAAAGCCAATACTATCAAGAGGGGATGAGGTGTTGCTTAATGGCTTGCTTGCTCAAAGTGCTTAGTGATATGCTCCAAAACCCTCAACTACCTTCCCACATCCACATATGACCTAAACCAAAAGTCAAACTCGGCCCCACCGATTCTATCTATCCGGCGCCACCGAGTTTCAGATGTATAGCCACTGCCACGAACCCTAGCAAATCGGTTACACCGATAGCGATCTCGGTCTCACCGAGATGGGATTGTAATCTCTCTGTGTATGTCCATTACCAAAATCGGTCTCACCAAGTTTGAGCAATCGGTACTACCGAGATTCAAATGCAAACCCTCTGGTTAGCTTATTACCAAAATCGGTCCCACCGAGTTTGTGTAATCGGTCTCACCGAGTTTGCCTGACCAACTCTCTGGTTAGCTTATTACCAAAATCGGTCCCACCAAGTTTGTGTAATCAGTCACACCGAGATTACGTTATGCCCTAACCCTAACCATATCGGTCCTACCGAGTTGCATCTCTGTCCCACCAAAAATCCTAACGGTCACTAGGTTTGCTGAATCGGTCCGACCGAGTTTAACCATTCGGTCCCACCGAGTTTGGCAAATTGTGTGTAATGGTTAGATTTTGTGTGGAGGCTATATATACCCCTCCACCCACTCTTCATTCGTGGAGAGAGCCATCAGAACATACCTACACTTCCAATACACATTTTCTGAGAGAGAACCACCTACACTTGTGTTGAGGTCAAGATATTCCATTCCAACCATATGAATCTTGATCTCTAGCCTTCCCCAAGTTGCTCTCCACTCAAATCTTCTTTCCACCAAATCCAAATCATGTGAGAGAGAGTTGAGTGTTGGGGAGACTATCATTTGAAGCACAAGAGCAAGGAGTTCATCATCAACACACCATTTGTTACTTCTTGGAGAGTGGTGTCTCCTAGATTGGCTAGGTGTCACTTGGGAGCCTCCAACAAGATTGTGGAGTTGAACCAAGGAGTTTGTAAGGGCAAGGAGATCGCCTACTTCGTGAAGATCTACCGCTAGTGAGGCAAGTCCTTCGTGGGCGATGGCCGTGATGGAATAGACAAGGTTGCTTCTTCGTGGACCCTTCGTGGGTGGAGCCCTCCGTGGACTCGCACGACCGTTACCCTCCATGGGTTGAAGTCTCCATCAACGGGGATGTATGATAGCACCACCTATCGGAACCACGACAAAAACATCCGTGTCTCCAATTGCGTTTGAATTCTCCAAACCCATCCCTTTACATTCTTACAAGTTGCATGCTTTACTTTCCGCTGCTCATATACTCATTGCATGCTTGCTTGATATGTATTGTGTTTGTTAAACTTGTGCTTAAACTCCACTTAAACTTAAGAATATTAAAAACTGCAACTTTTGGCACTTAGTGTCTAATCACCCCCCCCCTTTTGACACCTCTTCTCGATCCTTTCACGATGCATAGGAAGAGAGTTAGACTTTGTTGTTACATGATATATGTTACTTTGTGCTCACTACTAAATTACAAATCATTGTTAATTAAAATTGGCTTTGATATACCTTGGGATCCGGGTGGATCCATTACTTGAGAACTATATGCCTAGCTTAATGGCTTTAAAGAAAGCGCTGCCAGGGAGACAACTTGGAAGTTTTAGAGAGTCATTTATTTCTGTTGAGTACTTTTATATAGTTTAAAAACAAAATAAAATAAAGAGGGGAACCCAAAAAATTTTCAAAAAGGAAAGTGAAAGTGAGAAAGACAAGCATTGTTGAAGTGGGGGAGCTCCTTGAACTTTGTTCATGCTCACAGAAACTTTGTGAATATTGATTACAGAAAATTTTCAATAAAAATAATTATCCCCTTGTACAATTCCATTGTATTATAAAAATAATGTGCAAAGTTTTGCCTTTAGGATGTTTACATTTGCTTGATGGTTTGTACGGTGCAGGACAGAAACTTCGGCTGTAGTGCGCGATTTTACATTTTTAGTTGGAACGTGAAACGGTTCTGATTATTTTTGCACTGTCTTCCTATACAAATTATTTATTTTTCCTAATTTTGGTAGAATTTTTCAAGTATCAGAAGTATGGTGAATGTTCAGATTGTTACAGACTGTTCTGTTTTAGACAGATTCTGTTTTTGATGCATAGTTTGCTTGTGTTCATGAAACTATCAAATTTATATCAGTGGATTAAGCAATGAAAAAGTTATATTACAGTAGACACAATGCAAAAACAAAATATGAATTGGTTTGCAACAGTACTTAGAGTAGTGATTTGCTTTATTATACTAACGGATCTTACCGAGTTTTCTGTTGAAGTTTTGTGTGGATGAGGTGTTCGATGATCGAGAAGGTCTCGATGTGAAAAGAAGGAAGAGAGGCAAGAGCTCAATCTTGGGGATGCCCGAGGCACCCCAAGTAAATATTCAAGGAGACTCAAGTGTCTAAGCTTGGGGATTCCCCGGAAGGCATCCCCTCTTTCTTCAACAAGTATCGGTATGTTTTCGGATTCGTTTCGTTCATGCGATATGTGCAATCTTGAAGCATCTTTTGCATTTAGTTTTCATTTTTATTTTATGCACCATGCTGGTATGAGGCAGTCCTTGGTTGATTTATAGAATGCTCTTTGCACTTCACTTATATCTTCTGAGTATGGCTTTATAGAATGCTTCATGTGCTTCACTTACATCATTTGAAGTTTGGATTGCCCGTTTCTCTTTACATAGACAACCGCCATTTGTAGAATGCTCTTTTGCTTCACTTATATTTGTTAGAGCATGGGCATATCTTTTGTAGAAAGAATTAAACTCTCTTGCTTCACTTATATCTATTTAGAGAGATGACAGGAATTGGTCATTCACATGGTTAGTCATAAAATCCTACATAAAACTTGTAGATCACTGAATATGATATGTTTGATTCCTTGCAATAGTTTTGCGATATAAAGATGGTGATATTGGAGTCATGCTAGTAGGTAGTTGTGGATTAGTAGAAATACTTGTGTTGAGGTTTGTGATTCCCGTAGCATGCACGTATGGTGAACCGTTACCTAACAAAGTCGGAGCATGAGGTATTTATTGATTGTCTTCCTTATGAGTGGCGGTCGGGGACGAGTGATGGTCTTTTCCTACCAATCTATCCCCCAAGGGGAATGCGTAGTAGTACTTTGCTTCGAGGGCTAATAAACTTTTGCAATAGGTATGTGAGTTCTTTATGACTAATGTTGAGTCCATGGATTATACGCACTCTCACCCTTCCATCATTGCTAGCCTCTCTAGTACCGTGCAACTTTCGCCGGTACCTTAAACCCACCATATACCTTCCTCAAAACAGCCACCATACCTACCTATCATGGCATTTCCATAGCCATTCCGAGATATATTGCCATGCAACTTCCATCATCATCATCATCATCATCATCATATACATGACTTGAGCATTCATTGTCATATTGGTTTGCAAGATCGTAAGATAGCTAGCATGATGTTTTCATGGCTTGTCCGTTTTTTGATGTCATTGCTACGCTAGATCATTGCACATCTTAGTACACCGCCGGAGGCATTCATATAGAGTCATATCTTTGTTCTAGTATCAAGTTGTAATATCGAGTTGTAAGTAAATAAAAGTGTGATGATCATCATTATTAGAGCATTGCCCCAGTGAGGAAAGGATGATGGAGACTATGATTCCCGCACAAGTCGGGATGAGACTCCGGACGAAAAAAAAGAAAAAAAGAGAGAAAGGCCAAAAAAAGAAGAAAAAAAAGAGAAGGCCCAAAAAAATTAAAAAAAAATAAAAAATGAGAGAAAAAGAGAGAAGGGGCAATGTTACTATCCTTTTACCACACTTGTGCTTCACAGTAGCACCATGTTCTTCATATAGAGAGTCTCTTGAGTTATCACTTTCATATACTAGTGGGAATTTTCATTATTGAACTTGGCTTGTATATTCCAACGATGGGCTTCCTCAAATGCCCTAGGTCTTCATGAGCAATCAAGTTGGATGCACACCCACTTAGTTTTAGTTTGAGCTTTCATATACTTATAGCTCTAGTGCATCCGTTGCATGGCAATCCCTACTCACTCACATTGATATCTATTGATGGGCATCTCCATAGCCCGTTGATACGCCTAGTTGATGTGAGACTAACTTCTCCTTTTTGTCTCCTCCACAACCACCATTCTATTCCACCTATAGTGCTATATCCATGGCTCACGCTCATGTATTGCGTGAGGGTTGAAAATGCTGAAGCGCGTTAAAAAGTATAAACCAATTGCTCGGCTTGACATCGGGGTTGTGCATGATGTGAATATTTTGTGTGGTGAAGATGGAGCATAGCCAGACTATATGATTTTGTAGGGATAACTTTCTTTGGCCTTGTTATTTTGAAAAGACATGATTGCTTTATTAGTGGGCTTGAAGTATTATTATTTTATGTCAAATGATAGACTATTGCTTTGAATCACTCGTGTCTTAATATTCATGCCATGATTAGATATGTGATCAATATTATGCTAGGTAGCATTCCACATCAAAAATTATATTTTTATCATTTACCTACTCGAGGATGAGCAGGAATTAAGCTTGGGGATGCTGATACGTCTCGGTCGTATCTATAATTTTTGATTATTCCATGCCAATATTCTACAACTTTCATATACTTTTGGCAACTTTTTATGCTATTTTTGGGACTAACATATTGATCCAGTGCCCAGTGCCAGTTCCTGTTTGTTGCATGTTTTTTGTTTCGCAGAATATCCATATCAGACGGAGTCCAAACGGGATAAAAACTGCCGGAGATTTTTTTTGGAATATATATGATTTTTGGGAAGAAAAATCCACGCGAGACGATGCCCGAGGGGGCCACAAGGAAGGGGGCGTGCCCCAGGGGGGCAGGCGTGCCCTGACCCTCGTGGCCACCCCGTAAGGCGGTTGATGCCCTTCTTTCGCTGCAGGAAAGCTAATATCTGGATAGAGATCATGTTAAAATTTCAGCCTAATCGGAGTTACGGATCTCTGGGAATATAAGAAACGGTGAAAGGGTAGAATCTGAGAACGCAGAAACAGAGAGAGACAGAGAGACAGATCCAATCTCGGAGGGGCTCTCGCCCCTCCCAAGCCATGGCAGCCATGGACCAGAGGGTAAACCCTTCTCCCATATAGGGAGGAGGTCAAGGAAGAAGCAGAAGAAGGAGGGGGCTCTCTCCCCCTCGCTTCCGGTGGCACCAGAGTGCCACCGGGGGCCATCATCATCACCGCAATCTTCGCCAACAACTTCACCGCCATCATCACCAACTCTTCCCCCCTCTATGCAGTGGTGTAACCTCTCTCTTACCCTCTTTAATCTCTACTTAAACATGGTGCTCAACGCTATATATTATTTCCCAATGATGTATGGCTATCCTATGATGTTTGAGTAGATCTGTTTTGTCCTACGGGCTATTTGATGATCAAGATTGGTTTGAGTTGCATGTTTTATTATTGGTGTTGTCCTATGGTGCTCTCCGTGTCGTGCAAGCGTGTGGGATCCCCGCTGTAGGGTGTTGCAATATGTTCATGATTCGCTTATAGTGGGTTGCGTGAGTGACTGAAACACAAACCCAAGTAAGGGGGTTGTTGCGTGTGGGATAAAGAGGACTTGGTGCTTTAATGCTATGGTTGGGTTTTACATTAATGATCTTTAGTAGTCGCGGATGCTTGCTAGAGTTCCAATCGTAAGTGAATATGATCCAAGTAGAGAAAGTATGTTAGCTTATGCCTCTCCCTCATATAAAATTGCAATAATGATTACCGGTCTAGTTATCGATTGCCTAGGGACAAATAACTTTCTCGTAACAAAAAGCTCTCTACTAAAACTAACTTAGTTGTGTCATTATCTAAACAGCCCCTACCTTTTATTTACATGCTCTTTATTACCTTGCAAACATATCCAAAAACACCTACAAAGTACTTCTAGTTTCATACTTGTTCTAGGTAAAGCGAAAGTCAAGCGTGCGTAGAGTTGTATCGGTGGTCGATAGAACTTGAGGGAATATTTGTTCTACCTTTAGCTCCTTGTTGGGTTCGACACTCTTACTTATCGAAAACTGTTGCGATCCCATATACTTGTGGGTTATAATACTGCTGCATAGAGGGGAGAAGAGTTGGTGATGACGGCTGAAGTTGTTGGTGTAGATCGTTGTCGCGATGATGGCCCCGACGGTGTTCCGGCGCCACCGGGAGAGAGGGAGAGAGAGACCCCCTTCTTCTTCCTTGACCTTCCCCCTAGATGGGAGAAGGGTTTCCCCTCTGGTCCATGGCCTCCATGGCAGTGGAGGGGCGAGAGCCCCTCCGAGATTGGATCTCTCTATGTGTTTCCTTCTGTTTCTGCGCTCCCTGATTCTGCCCTTTCACCGTTTCTTAAATTCCCAGAGATCCGTAACTCCGATTGGGCTTAAATTTTGACACAATTTTTATCTGGATGTTGGCTTTCTTTCAGCGGAAGAAGAGCACCAACCGCCTTACGGGGTGGCCACGAGGGCCCAGGGCGCGCCCTACCCCCTGGGGCACGCCCCTCACCCTTGTGGGCCCCTCGGGCATCGTCTCGCGTTGATTCCACTTCCCAAAACTCATATATTCCAAAAAAAATCTCTGTAAGTTTTTATCCCGTTTGGACTCCGTTTGATATGGATTTTATGCGAAACAAAGAACATGCAACAAATAGGAACTTGTGCTGGGCACTGGATCAATATGTTAGTCCCAAAAATAGTATAAAAAGTTGCCAAAAGTATGTAAAAGTTGTAGAATATTGGCATGGAACAATCAAAAATTATAGATATGACGAAGACGTATGAGCATCCCCAAGCTTAATTCCTGCTTATCCTCGAGTAGGTAAATGATACAAAAGATAATTTTTGATGTGGAATGCTACCTAGCATAATCTTGATCATGTAATCTAATCATGGCATGAATATTGAGACACGAGTGATTCAAAGCAATAGTCTATCATTTGACATTGAGACAATAATACTTCAAGCATACTATTAAAGAAATCATGTCTTTTCAAAATAACATGGCCAAAGAAAGTTATCCCTACAAAATCATATGGTCTGGCTATGCTCCATCTTCATCACACAAACTATTCAAATCATGCACAACCCCGATGACAAGCCAAAGCAATTGTTTCATACTTTTGATGTTCTCAAACCTTTTCAACTTTCACGCAATACATGAGCGTGAGCCATGGATATAGCAGTATAGGTGGAATAGAATATGATGATGGAGGTTGTGTGGAGAAGACAAAAACAAAAAGAAAAAGAAAGTCTCACATGGACGCAGCTAATCAACGGGCTATGTAGACGCCCATCAATTGATGTCAATGTGAGGAGTAGGGATTGCCATGAAACATATGCACTAGAGCTATAAGTGTATGAAAGCTCAAACTGAAACTAAGTGCGTGTGCATCCAACTTGCTTGCTCATGAAGACCTAGGGCACTTGAGGAAGCCCATCGTTGGAATATACAAGCCAAGTTCTATAATGAAAATTCCCACTAGTATATGAAAGTGATAACTCAAGAGACTCTCTAAATGAAGAACATGGTGCTACTGTGAAGCACAAGTGTGGTAAAAGGATAGTAACATTGTCCCTTCTCTCTTTTCTCTCATTTTTTTTAAAAAAATCTCTTTTTTGTAGGCTTCTTTGGCCTCTCTCTCTCTTTTTTGGGGGCTTCTCTGGCCACTTTTATTTTGAAAACCTCACATGAGACAATGTTCTAATAATGATGATCGTCAAACTTTTATTTACTTACAACTCAATATTACAACTCGATACTAGAACAAAGATATACCTCTATATGAATGCCTCCGGCGGTGTACTGAGACGTGCAATGATCTAGCGTGGCAATGAATCAAAAAAGGACAAGCCATGAAAACATCATGCTAGCGATCTTATGATCATGCAAATCAATATGACAATAAATGATCAAGTCATGTATATGATGATGATGGAAGTTGCATGGCAATATATCTCGGAATGGCTATGGAAATGCCATGATAGGTAGGTATGGTGGCTGTTTTGAGGAAGATATAAGGAGGCTTATGTGTGATAGAGCGTATCATATCACGGGGTTTGGATGCACCGGCGAAGTTTTCACCGACTCTCAAGGTGAGAAAGGGAAATGCACAGTACCGAAGAGGCTAGCAATGATGGAAGGGTGAGAGTGCATATAATCCATGGACTCAACATTAGTTTTTTTGAGGGTCAAAGACAGTAGGAAAGGATCCTACTATCACATATATTCCATTACTTTTGTCAAAGTGCTAGGTTACATGTTTACAAGGGGGGGTCAGCCCTACATTGGAGGTGTGCAAGCACCTCAAGAATGGGAGTAGGGGGGAGGGTTACAGTTTGTTTGTAAGAAAGCAGAGATAAACTCAACTAGGGGGGGCTTGACCCTATGGCACAATAAATCTAGGTCAACTTGAAGTCTAGCCCTCCATGAGGTAAAGGTGTGGGGAATTCTCTGGAAGATGATCCCATTGCGTTCTTTCCAAATGCTCCAAGCGGACAACATGAATATCTCCATGAACAATGGTGAGTGCCATCGAAGTTTCCCACCCCGGACAAGCAGCAGTCTGTTTCCAATGGCTGGTCAGGAGATACCAAGCGCGTTCCAGCATCTTTGACTAAAGGGGCAGTTGAAGAAAAGGTTCTCCACGGTTTCCTCCTCATTGATGTTGCAGAGTGCACAGTGCATGTTGTCTCCCACATTGTAGTGCCTTCTCTTCAACATATTCCTCGTGTTGACTCTATCCGCGAGGAGCAACCACGTGAACACTTTGATCTTGGTCATGCATTTGGATTCCTAGATCCAGGAGAAGGCCCGATCCACCGTTACTTTTCTGAAGTAGAATTTGTAATATTTGGCCGAAGTATATTTAGCTCCCCAGGAACAGGTCCATAGGTCAGGTGAGGTATTGTCAGGGATCGTGTCGGCAGTTTGCGCTTGCAGCTGTTGCAGTTCTTGTCATGCTAGCGGTGTCCGAGGAAGATGGAAGCCCGTGTGTATATTGGTTATCGCCAGAAAATCTGCAACCGAAGCATCTTCTAGTTTGGTGAATGAAAATGCCTGGGGAAAAGCTTCTTCATTCAACTGCTCATTCCAAAGGTCTTTCCAAAACAACGCAGTGTCACCCTGTCCAATCTGTACCACAGTGATCCCTCGGTAGATATCACTCAAGTTCATGACATCTCTCCACCAAAATGAGCCACAAGTATCCGTGGCATGGGGCACCTTGTTGTCGTAGTAAGTATTCCAAATCAGTTGCACCCAGGGTGACTCCACATTAGTCATAAAGAACTCACATACTTATTGCAAAAATCTATTAGTCATCGAAACAAAGTACTACACGCATGCTCCTAGGGGGATAGATTGGTAGGAAAAGACCATTGCTCGTCCCCGACCGCTACTCATAAGGAAGACAATCAATAAATACCTCATGCTCCAACTTCGTTACATAACGGTTCACCATACGTGCATGCTACGGGAGTCGCAAACTTCAACACAAGTATTTCTACAATCCACAACTACCCACTAGCATGACTCTAATATCACCATCTTTATGTCGCAAAACTATTGCAAGGAATCAAACATATCATATTCAATGATCTACAAGTTTTATGTAGGATCTAATGACTAACCATGTGAATGACCAATTCTTGTCATCTCTCTAAATAGATATAAGTGAAGCAACATAGTTTAATTCTTTCTACAAAAGATATGCCCACGCTCTAACAGATATAAGTGAAGCAAAAGAGCATTCTACAAATGGCGGTTTTCTATGTGTAGGGAAACAGGAAATCCAAACTTCAAATGATATATGTGATACACATGAAGAATTCTATAAAGCCATACTCAAAAGATATAAGTGAAGTGCAATGAGTATTCTATAAATCAACCATGGACTATCTCATACCAGCATGGTGCATCAAGGAAAAGTGAAAACTGAAAGCAAAAGATGCTCCAAGATTTGCACATATCACATGAACGAAACAAAACCGACAACATGCCGATACTTATTGAAGAAAGATGGGATGCCTTCCGGGGCATCCCCAAGCTTAGACGTTTGAGTCTCCTTGAATATTTACTTGGGGTGCCTTGGGCATCCCAATATTGAGCTCTTGCCTCTCCTCCTTCTCCTCCTATCAAGACCTCCTTGGTCCTTGATCACTTCATCCACACAAAACTCACCAAAAAGTTCCGTAAGATCCGTTAGTATAATAAAGCAAATCACTACTCCAAGTACTGTTGAAAACCAATTCATATTTTGTTTTTGCATTGTAGCTACTGTAATATAACTTTTCCATGGCTTAATCCATTGATAGAAATCAATAGTTTCATCAAAACAAGCAAACAATGCATCAAAAACAAAATCTGTCTTAAACAGGACAGTCTGTAGTAATCTGAACATTCACCATACTTCTGTTATTCTAAAAATTCTTAAAATATTAGGAAAAATAAAAAATTTGTATAGAAAGACAGTGAAAAAGTTTTAGAACCGTTTGACATTCCAGTAAAAAATGTAAAATCGTGCACTACAGCCAAAGTTTCTGTTTTGCACCGCACAAACCAACAAGCAATGTAAACATCCTAAAGGGAAATCTTGGCACATTATTTTTATAATACAATGGAATTGTACAAGGGGTTAATTATTTTTGTTGAAAAGTTTCCGTAATCAAGATTCACAAAGTTTCCGTGAGCATGAACAAAGTTCAAGGAGCTCCCTCACTTCAATAATGCTTGTCTCTCTCACTTTCACTTTCTTTTTTGAAAAGTTTTGGGTTCCCCTCTTTATTTTTTTCGTTTTTAAACTCTATAAAAGCACTCAACAGAAATAAATGACACTCTAAAACTTCCGGGTTGTCTCCCAGGCAGTGCTTTCTTTAAAACCATTAAGCTAGGCATAAGGTGCTCAAGTAATGAATCCACCCGGATCCCAAGGTATATCAAAGCCAATTTGAATTAGAAATGATTTGGCATTTAGTAGTGAGCACAAAGCAACATATATCAAGCAATGATGAATTGTAACTCTCTTCCTATGCATCGGCATGTCATACAAGAACAATTGATGCACATCAAGTAAAGGTCAATGCATAGCATATGGAGTTTCTTGCTATTTTATCGTGTTGGAAACATAGAGAGGCGGAGATGTAGTTCCTCTCTTGTAATAATTGCAAGTAGGAGCAGCAAGCAGATGCATAGTATGTTCATCAAAATTATCATGTGCAACGGTAAAAGGCCACCCATCAATATAATCCTTAATAAGTGCAAACTTCTCTGATATAGTGTAGTTTGGAGAATTCAAAAAGATAATAGGACTATCATGTGTGGGTGCAATAGCAAAAATTTCATGTTTAACACAAGGAACAATAGCAAGTTCATCTCCATAAGCATAATTCATATTGGCATCTTGGCCACAAGAATAGCAAGCATCAAGTTCATCAAAAAGGGATATTTCAAATGAATCAACGGGATCATAGCAATTATCATGGCATTCATCCTTCGGTAAGAATGAAGGGGCATTAAATAATGTATGAGTTGGAGGGTTACTCTCATTAGAAGGTGGGCACGGGTAGCTAATCCGATCTTCCTCCTTTTGTTCTTCGCTCTCCTCATCATCTTTTTCATCCAATGAGCTCACAGTTTCATCAATTTCTTCTTACATAGACTCCTGCAAAATATTAATCTCTTCTCAGACAGCGGAGACTTTCTCAATAAATTCATCAATATCATAATTGTATTTATAATTCTCATAGCAATATTTAAGGATAGCTAAATTTTTAGGTCTATAAACTGAATCATCAAAATCTTCAAAATCTATAAACAAATATTCAATTTCACAAGCACCCTTGAAAGCAACAAATTCTTCTATTCGTTCCACATCATAGTAATCATATATACCATTAGCATAAGAAGCTAGGGTTTCATTCTCATTAAATTTGCATAAAAAGGGAAGGTGTGGAGCCTTCATCCTAGAGCAACAAGGATAATCATATCTCAAGCATAGTTGCCGAGCATACCAATGCAACATATAAATTTGATCCCATAATAGTTTCCCTTTTTGAGTCAAGCGACAATCCCTAAAGTATTCATGTTGATCCAACGTGTCTCCCATTATATAATTTAATGGGGTTTTCTCAGGATTATTAAAGTAGTGCATAATATCTTTCACATAATGAGCATCGTGGGTTTTAGGAGGTTCCCCATCTCCATGAGTAGCAAGTAAACCTATTTTTTTGGTATCTCGTGTTCCATATCCATAACTAAAGATAGAGAACAACTTAGAACAGCAAATAAAATCCACTTAGTGATAAAGCAAACAAGCACACACGAGAATATTCACCCCACTCTATTGCTCGCCGGCAACGGCGCCAAAAAAGGTCTTGATAGCCGACAAGTATAGGGGATCAATTGTAGCCTCTTTCGATAAGTAAGAGTGTCGAACCCAACAAGGAGCTAAAGGTAGAACAAATATTCCCTCAAGTTCTATCGACAACCGATACAACTCTATGCACGCTTAACGTTCGCCTTACCTAGAACAAGTATGAAACTAGAAGTACTTTGTAGGTGTTGTAGGCTAGGTTTGCAAGATAATAAAGAGCATGTAAATAAAAGATAGGGGCTGTTTAGTTGAAGACACAACTAAATTAGTTTCAGTAGAGAGCTTTTTGTCACGAGAAAGTTATTTATCCCTAGACAATCGATAACTAGACCGGTAATCATTATTGCAATTTTATTTGAGGGAGAGGCATAAGCTAACATACTTTCTCTTATTGGATCATATGCACTTATGATTGGAACTCTAGCAAGCATCTGCAACTTCTAAAGATCATTAAGGTAAAACCCAACCATAGCATTATAAGGTATCAAGTCCTCTTTACTCCCATACGCAAACAACCTACTTACTCGAGTCTGTGCTTCTGTCACTCATGCCATCCACCATAAGCAAATCATGAACATATTCCAAACCCTACAGTGGGGATCCCTCACGCTTGCGTGACACGGAGAGCACCATAGGACAGCACCAATAATAAAACGTGCAACTCAAACCAATCACGGTCATCAATTAACCCATAGGACAAAACGGATCTACTCAAACATCATAGGATAGCCATACATCATTGGGAAATAATATATAGCATTGAGCACCATGTTTAAGTAGAAATTACAACGGGTAAAAGAGGGGTTACACCGCTGCATAGAGGGGGGAGAGTTGGTGATGTCGGCAGTGAAGTTGTTGGTGTAGATCGTTGTCGCGATGATGGCCCCGGCGGTGTTCCGACGCCAACGGGAGAGAGGGGAAGAGAGCCCCCTTCTTATTCTTCCTTGACCTTCCCCCTAGATGGGAGAAGGGTTTCCCCTCTGTTCCATCGCCTCCATGGCGGTGGAGGGGCGAGAGCCCCTCCGAGATTGGATCTCTCTGTGTTTCCTTCTGTTTTTTGCGCTCCCTGATTCTGCCCTTTCACCGTTTCTTAAATTCCTGGAGATCCGTATGTCCGATTGGGCTGAAATTTTGACACGATTTTTACCCGGATGTTGGCTTTCTTACGGCGAAAGAAGGGCACCAACCGCCTTACGAGGTGGCCACGAGGGCCGAGGGTGCGCCCTACCCCCTGGGACGCACTCCTCACCCTCGTGGGCCCCTCGGGCATCGTCTTGCGTTGATTCCACTTCCAAAAATTCACATATATTCCAGAAAGAATCTCTGTAAGTTTTTATCCCATTTGGACTCCATTTGATATTGATTTTCTGCGAAACAAAAACATGCAACAAATAGGAACTGGCACTGGGCACTGGATCAATATGTTAGTCCCAAAAATAGTATAAAAAGTTGCCAAAAGTATGTAGAAGTTGTAGAATATTGGCATGTAACAATCAAAAATTATAGATATGACGGAGACGTATCACTCTTCTGTTCTTCTTTAGTAAGCACAGTATGTTCCTTGTCAGGAAGGGGAGCAGGGACATCTGCAGTCGACACCTCTATTGGGCCGGTTCTGCTAAATGATTTCGCACTTCGAGTTGGTCTGCCATAATACCCCAGAAATGGTGGGAGCCGCGTGGTCTTTGATAGACTCAACTGATAGTAACAACTATGCGCCTTCAGATGAACAGAGCTAGCCTATAGGTGATCGATAGGCTGCATATTAGTAGCGGCAAAACCCTATGTTTTCTAGCCAATTCCGCTTTCCCGATTTATTTATGGTGGTTATGGTGTACCCCTATTATCTACACTATGATCTACCTACTGGCTCTGCGCTCTCGCTATCATGGTTTCGCAATAAACTTTCTATATGGTATATTATGAACCTATCATCTGCCAACTATCCTTACATCTGGGGCCCCCAACAGGGAGCTTATTTTTTTGTGTACTTGTGCCAGATTATATTAATCTACTCACCATATTACAGCACACATGAGCTCTCTCATCAGAATCCAGTGATAGCACACAAGGGTTTATAGGGAGCCTCTATTATATTACAATATCCTCTGCATTACAAAGATAATCTCACTACTATTTGTGTTTTCATGCTTTACAGATATTGTACGCAATCACAATGAATATAAGAGTGCGCACATCAGAAGAATATTACGGAACAGTTCAATGGGTAGCAAACTGGGATTGAGGTCCATTGTGGATGCAATGAAACGCACATGCTCCCAACCTATAGATTCGTATTTAGAATATGATCCTAATGACTATTCTGAGCTCAAGGAGTCAAAGGCAGATGGCCTATCCTGTTCACCCAATAAGGTGCCTGTTCTAATTTGCAAGGTTTTATTGGTTGCACATATCTTGCATAAGGTGTCTTGCATTTATTTTGCTTCATTGCACCGCCATCTGCTTAGTTTACTCATGATATATGTGAAGATGCCATGCCCATCCATTATCAACACCTATTCCATTTGTCGTCATACCATGTTTTTCCATTCAAATGGTGTTCTTGTGTTTCAGACATCCAAAAGGAAGATGGTGATTGATGAATCTGAAGGAGTACAAGAAAAGTCCTTGAAAAAGGTGGTTCTACCGAGAAATCACATAGCACCCAACGTATATTGGTGATAGAACCAGCGCCGCAAAACCTAGGATATCGCAACTATGTTGGTCGCTGCTTTGCTCTTGTGAGTACCTACTGTCCTATCGTTGTCCTTACATTCATATCTGGTGGATTATGTGACATCATTGTGCATTATAGCTTGCGTATCCACTGTTCGCTCCAAATTATCAGATCTATATTAATGCTTAAATTAATGTAGAATAAACCCAATGCCCATGAAGAAATTTAGTTTTGCATTGTTCTTGTAAGTATCTGTTGTCCTTCATCACTATACTTATATTTGTCAGCTAGTTCTTCATGTACACTTTGCAACTTATTTTCCCTTGTCCTCCATTTTTCTACACATCAGATCTACATTTACTCTTGCCAAAATATTGAATAAAACCAATGTTACTGAAGAAGTTTAGCTCCGCATTGCTCTTGTCAGTGCCTTCTGCCTGTATGCTGTATTTACATTTGTACTCTGCATCTTAAGTTAAATAATCGTCATTTGTTCCTAT
>NC_041390.1:528981609-529057296 GCF_002162155.2 Triticum dicoccoides | reverse complement strand
TATATTTGGATAGCTATGAGTGCAAATGATGTTTATTTTTGTCGTCTGCATCAAATTGCTTGTTCAAAGTTTATAAAGTAGAATTACATGAACATAAGTTTGTCCTTCTCAATTTCAGTCTTTAGTTGTACAATCTAGTTCCTTATTCGTACCATGTAAATTAAACTAAACATAGCAAGTTATCTCCTTTAGCACTATGTGTATGCTTGTGTTCTTGATCTGTAATCCAGTGGTGTGGTGAGACTACCAACAACAGCACAATGTCATATCCTGCTATGTCTCAACTATGAACAATGCCATATTATATTAATGTTACTTAAATCATGTCTCTTTATTTACCAATCTGAAATGGTATAAATTGACACTACACTCACCATTCATGCTTATACATTTTTTAGAACTACATCTATGCTTGTGTTCTTGATCTGTAATCCAGTGGTCTGGTGAATCTGGCCGCTCCTACACAATGTCATTTCGTGTCGTCTTAAGTATGAACAGTGCCTATTATGTTAATGCTATTTTAAACCGTGTCTCTTTATTTCTAACAAAGAAATGAGATGAATTGATAGCGCTGATGCTTATACGTGCAAAACCTGTTATCTACCTACTTGTTTCTCTTTCAGGGTGACAACATTGTTGCTAGGAAGAACTGCCACAATGATAGTGAGACGAACCCATTGTTTGTCCCTCTAACACATATTCCAGAGGATAAGGCAAAACATATTGAGGGTAGGGATACAACCACGAAGTCACATCCTGATGTAGTGTCAAACTTACCCAGCGACACAAGCTCGATGAAGTCGCCGCCTGAATTTTTTCGACTTCTTCAGTCTGAAATTCAAGCTGAAATAAATGCTTCCGCTCAAATACGACCAGAACTCCAATCTCTATGCAAGATTAACCGTAAGTAAAACATTTATTGATGCTATGTAGCTTAAGTTGGTGGATATGAGCGCCAAAGAAGCGCAGTCTCATCAGGTTGCTAAGCTGCTTGCGCTGTAGCTCCTGGGCCGGGCTAACCTTTCTTGAACTGTGTTGAAGTGTTGTCGGTTCTGTCTATTATTTTGTCCGCCTGTTAACTTCCGCTGGTGGCAACCTACCTAGTTTATGTAATCTGCTGTATGGTTTCCCTTTTTTATGGTAGCTGTCAGGTTGTCCTTTATTATCACTGGCGGCGAACTTTGATGCCGAGGGGATGTAATATGTTGTAATATCTTTGTTATATAGTCTAGGTTTATTCTTGGTCAGTATGTTGTAATTTAGGCCGGAAGGTTCAATGGATCTCGGTGTTGTCGGTCTTCAGGCCGGCTCGTTACTCGTATGGGCCAAAACGTGGGCCTATAATCATCTTGGGCCATTAGCAGGTCTAAACCTATAGTTGTTTCCCGCCTTTAACACGCTGAGTAAAGTTCTGTCCAGCTGGGCCATAGAATACCATGGGCTTTTAACAGACTAAAACCTAGATTGTGCTAGCGTTGAGCCGAAAAATTCATGGGCCAATACAGGCCAAAACTGCTTAAGGCCCATGTTTGGCCCAAATAGGACGAGCAGTTAACAGGCCAAAATATATCTCGGGCCTATTTGGCCTAATAAAATTATGGGTTTTAAGAAGGCTAGTATCTACGCGGGCCATAGGCCTAAAAGTGCCATGGGCCATTATCAAATGGGCTGTAAGTAGGCCGGATTCAACGCAGGCTCTAATTAGGCCCAACTGTTACACGGGCCATTAACAGGCCGATAGGCCAGTTGGGCTAAAATTTATCCACGAAGACTACGGGCCGTTAAGAGGCCTAAAGTTAATTTAGATAAGAAATAGCCCAGTTTCTACATGGGCAGTTAAATGTCCTAAAGTTAAACCGGGCCGACAACGTCCCAGATGCACCACGGGTCGCTAACAGGCCGAAACTATTATCGGGCCGAACTGGTAAACGGGCATTTAACTGGCTGAAATGCAAACCTGTCTTAGAATGGGCCCAAAAGAATAGTGGCCTGTTAATGGGCCTGATCCGATATGGGCTGTAATTTGGCCCAAAACACGGCAGGCTGTGAACGGGCCTGATCTGGTATGGGCCTCAATTTGACCCAAAACATGGCAGGCTGTTAACGGGCCAGCCCACTAGTGTTGGGGGATGCAGTAATTTCAAAAAACAAACCTACGCACACATAAGATCCATCTAGGTGATGCATAGCAACGAGAGGGGAAGAGTGTTGTCTATGTACCCTCGTAGACCGTAAGTGGAAGCGTTATGACAACGCGGTTGATGTAGTCATACGTCTTCACGATCCGACCGATCCTAGTACCGAAAGTACGGCACCTCCGCGATCTACACACATTCGGCTCAGTGACGTCCCACGAACTCTACATCCAGCTGAGTGTTGAGGGAGAGCTTCGTCAGCACGACGGCGTGATGACGGTGATGATAAAGCTACTGGTGCAGAACTTCGCCTAAGCACTGCAATGATATGACCGAGGTGTATTATGGTGGAGGGGGGCACCGCACATGGCTAAACAATGTCAACTTGTGTGTCCTAGGGTGCCCCATGCCCCCGTATATAAAGGAGAAAGGGGGAAGGCCAGCCGAACCTTGGGGCGCGCCAGGAGAGGAGGAGACCTCCTCCTAGTAGGAGTAGGACTCCCCATTTCCTAGTCCTACTAGGAGAGGGAAAGGAAGGAGGAGAGGGAGAAGGAAAGGGGGGCGCCGCCCTCATTCCCTAGTACAATTTGGACTAGAGGGGGAGGGGGCGCGCCCTCTCTCTCTCCACTAAGGCCCATGTGGCCCATTAGTTCCCCCGGGGGGTTCCGGTAACCCTCCGGCACTCCGGTTTTCTCCGAAATCACCCGGAACACTTCCGGTGTCCAAATATAGCCATCCAATATATCGATCTTTATGTCTCGACCATTCAAGACTCCTCATCATGTCTGTGATCATATCCGAGACTTTGAACTACCTTCGGTACATCAAAACACATAAACTCATAGTACCTATAATCACCGAACGTTAAGCGTGCGGACCCTACGGGTTCGAGAACTATGTAGACATGACCGAGACTCATCTCCGGTCAATAACCAATAGCGGAACCTGGATGCTCACATTGGTTCCTACATATTCTACGAAGATCTTCATCGGTCAAACCGCACAACAACATACGTTGTTCCCTTTGTCATCGGTATGTTACTTGCCCGGGATTCGATCATCGGTATCTCAATACCTAGTTCAATCTCGTTACCGGCAAGTATGTTTACTCATTCTGTAATGTATCATCCCATCACTAACTCATTAGTCACATTGCTGCAAGGCTTATAGTGATGTGCATTACCGAGAGGGCCCAGAGATACCTCTCCGATACTCGGAGTGACAAATCCTAATCTCGATCTATGCCAACTCAACAAACGCCATCGGAGACACCTATAGAGCATATTTATAGTAACCCAGTTACGTTGTGACATTTGATAGCACCCTAAGTGTTCCTCCGGTATTTGGGAGTGGCATGATCTCATAGTCATAGGAACATGTATAAGTTATGGAGAAAGCAATAGAAACAAACTAAACGACCATCGTGCTAAGCTAACGGATGGGTCAAGTCAGTCACATCATTCTCTAATGATGTGATCCCGTTAATCAAATGACAACTCATGTCTATTGTTAGGAAACATAACCATCATTGATTCAACGAGGTAGTCAAGTAGAGGCATACCAGTGACATTATGTTTGTCTATGTATTCAACGATCCGGCCTCAACGGTGACGACTGCCCGGGTCGGGTTCGAGTAAGTTTCGGACACGCACACGAGGGGGGGCGGGTGGTGGGCTGGTTTAGTGTGGGAGTGGGCTGAGATGAGAGGGGAAGGAGTGCAGCCCGACAACTGTTTCCGAAGACCAAAAACGCCCGACGTTAGACCGACTATATTGCGGCCATTTGTTTAACGGTTGGGCTATCAAACGAGCTCTGAATGCGACAAAAATTGACAAACGATCTATCTACACTATAATAAGACCGCACACTAACTTTTGTCCCATTCCAAGAACATTTTCTAGCACTTATAAAGTAATGTTTCGGACATGCCGCGGGCGCGTGTGAGTGTGTCTGGGCTCAGAACGGACAACGGAGAGAACTGGCGGAACCCGGATGGATTCAAGTTTTGAAAACATGATGATGCAATGCACATGATGACATGGCAAGATGCAACATGCAAGCAATGACATGGCAACAACGCGCATAACTGGCACACACCTGGCGCAACGGTCTCGGGGCGTTACAGCATGGTTCGCAAGCATCAAATGAGTCATAATCAAGTGATTCCAAAAGCCTATCAGCATGGAGTTTCTTCATGCGCTTTACACCAATATGACCTAAACGGCAGTGCCACATATAAGTTGCACTATCATTATTAACTTTGCATCTTTTGGCTTCAATATTATGAATATGTGTATCACTACGATCGAGATTCAATAAACCGTTCACCTTGGGTGTATGGCCTTAGAAGGTTTTATTCATGTAAACATAATAACAATTATTCTTTGACTTAAATGAATAACCTTATTGCAATAAACATGATCCAATCATATTATGCTCAACACAAACACCAAATAACATTTACTTTAGGTTCGACACTAATCCCGAAGGTAAAGGGAGTGTGCGATGGTAATCTTATCAACCTTGGAATCACTTCCAACTCACATCATCACCTCGCCCTTAACTAGTCTCTGTTTATTTTGCAACTCCCGTTTTGAGTTACTACTCTTAGCAACTAAACATGTATCAAATACTGAGGGGTTGCTATAAACACTAGTAAAGTACACATCAATAACATGTATATCAAATATACTTTTGTTCACTTTGCCATCCTTCTTATCCGCCAAGTATCTAGGGCAGTTCCACTTCCCGTGACCATTTCCTTTGTAGTAGAAGCACTCAGTTCCTGGCTTGGGTCTAGCTTTGGGGTTCTTCATGGGAGAAGCAACTTGCTTGCTATTCTTCTTTGAAGTTCCTCTTTATTTCCCTTTGCCCTTTTCTTGAAACTAGTGGTCTTGTTAACCATCAACATTTGATGCTATCTCTTGATTTCTACCTTCGCCGATTTCAGCATTGCGAAGAGCTTGGCAATTATTTTCGTCATCCCTTGCATATTATAGTTCATCACTAAGTTATAGTAACTTGGTGATAGTGACTAGAGAACTTTGTCAATTACTATCTTATCTGGAAGATTAACTCCCACTTGATTCAAGCAATTGTAGTACCCAGACAATCTGAGCACATGCTCACTAGTTGAGCTATTCTCCTCCATCTTGTAGGCAAAGTACTGTCAGAGGTCTCCTACCTCTCGACACGGGCATGAGTATGAAATACCAATTTCAACTCTTAGAACATCTTATATGCTCTGTGGCATTCAAAAACATTTTTGAAGTCCCGGTTCTAAGCCGTAAAGTATGGTGCAACTAAACTATTAAGTAGTCATCATACCGAGCTTCGTCAAATGTTCATAACATATGTATTTGCTCCTACAATAGTTATGTCACCTAGCGGTGCATCAAGGACATAATTCTTCTGTGCAGCAGCGAGAATAATCCTCAGATCATGGATCCAATCCGCATCATTGCTATTATCATCTTTCCACATAGTTTTCTCTAGGAATATATCATAAATAAAACGGGGAAGCTATACGCGAGCAATTGATCTACAACATAGATATGCAAATACTATCAGGACTAAGTTCATGATAAATTTAGGTTCAATTAATCATATTACTTAATAACTCCCACTTATATAGACATCCCTCTAATCATTTAAGAGATCACGTGATCCATATCAACTAAACCATGTCCGATCATCACATGAGATGGAGTAGTTTTCAATGGTGAACATCATTATGTTGATCATATCTACTATATGATTCACGCTCGACCTTTCGGTCTCAGTGTTCCGATGCCATATCTGCATATGCTAGGCTCGTCAAGTTTAACCCGAGTATTCTGCATGTGCAAAACTGGCTTGCACCCGTTGTATGTGAACGTAGAGCTTATCACACCCGATCATCATGTGGTGTCTCAACACGAAGAACTGTCGCAACGGTGCATATTCAGGGAGAACACTTATACCTTGAAATTTAGTGAGAGATCATCTTATGCTACATCCGAACTAAGCAAAATAAGATGCATAAATGATAAACATCATATGCAATCAAAATATGTGACATGATATGGCCATCATCATCTTGTGCCTTTGATCCCCATCTCCAAAGTACCGTCATGATCTCCATTGTCACCGGCATGACACCATGATCTCCATCATCTTGATCTCTATCAACGTGTCGTCACATGGTCGTCTCGCCAACTATTGCTTTTGCAACTATTGCTATCGCATAGTGATAAAGTAAAGCAATTTTGCGCTTGCATCTTATGCAATAAAGAGACAACCATAAGGCTTCTGCCAGTTGCCGATTACTTTTACAAAACATGATCATCTCATACAACAAATTATATCTCATCACGCCTGGCAAAAACAAGTTAGACATCCTCTACTTTGTTGTTGCAAGTTTTACGTGGCTACTACAGGCTGAGCAAGAACCGTTCTTACCTACGCATCAAAAACCACAACGCGGTGTAGTGATTGCTTTTTGATCTTCAGAAAGAACCCCATTCATTGAATTCGATTCAACTAAAGTTGGAGAAACTGACACCCACCAGCCACCTGTGTGCGAAGCACGTCGGTAGAACCAGTCTCGCGTAAGCGTACGCGTAATGTCGGTCTAGGCCACTTCATCCAATAATACCACCGAATTAAGAAACAACTAGTGACGGCAAGCAATATGTATATACCCACACCCACAATTCCTTTGTGTTCTACTCATGCATATAACATCTACGCATAGACCTGGCTCGGATGCCATAGTTGGGGAACGCAATAATTTCAAGAAAAATCCTACGCACACGCAAGATCCATCTAGGTGATGCATAGCAATGAGAGGGGAAGAGTGTTGGACACGTACCCTCGTAGACCGTAAGCGGAAGCGTTATGACAATGCGTTTGATGTAGTCGTACGTCTTCACGATCCGACCGATCCTAGTACCGAAAGTACGACACCTCTGCGATCTGCACACGTTCGGCTCGGTGATGTCCCACGAACTCTAGATCCAGCTGAGTGTCGAGGGAGAGCTTCGTCAACATGACGGCGTGATGACGGTGAGGATGAAGCTATCGGCGCAGAGCTTAGCCTAAGCACTGCAACGATATGACCGAGGTGGATTATGGTGGAGGGGGCCACCGCACACGGCTAAACAATGTCAACTTGTGTGTCCTAGGGTGCCCCTGCCCCCATATATAAATGAGGAAGGGGGAAGGCCGACCGAACCTTGGGGCGCGCCAGGAGAGGAGGAGTCCTCCTCCTAGGAGTAGGACTCCCCTTTTCCTAGTCCTACTAGGAGGGGGAAAGGAAGGAGGAGAGGGAGAAGGAAAGGGGGGCGCCGCACCTATTCCCTAGTCCAATTTGGACTAGAGGGGGAGGTGCGCGCGGCCTGCGCTGGTTGGCCCCCTCTCTCTCTCTCTCCACTAAGGCCCATGTGGCCCATTAGTTCCCCCGGGGGGTTCCGGTAACCCTCCGGCACTTCAGTTTTCTCCAAAATCACTCGGAACAATTCTGGTGTCCGAATATAGCCATCCAATATATCGATATTTATGTCTCGACCATTTCGAGACTCCTCGCGATGTCCATGATCATATCCGGGACTCCGAACTACCTTCGGTACATCAAAACACATAAACTCATAATATCAATCGTAACCGAACATTAAGCATGCGGACCCTACGGGTTCGAGAACTATGTAGACATGACCGAGAATCTTCTCCGATCAATAACCAATAGCAGAACCTGGATTCTCATATTGATTTCTACATATTCTACTAAGATCTTCATCGGTCAAACCGCACAACAACATACATTGTTCCCTTTGTCATCGGTATGTTACTTGCCCGAGATTCGATCGTCGGTATCTCAATACCTAGTTCAATCTCGTTACCGGAAAGTCTCTTTACTCGTTCCGTAATGCATCATCCCATAACTAACTTATTAGTCACATTGCTTGCAAGGCTTATAGTGATGTGCATTACCGAGAGGGCCCAGAGAAACCTCTCTGATACTCGGAGTGACAAATCCTAATCTCGATCTATGCCAACTCAACAAACACCATCGAAGACACCTGTAGAGCATCTTTATAGTCATCCAGTTATGTTGTGGCGTTTGATAGCACACTAAGTGGTCCTTCGGTATTCGGGAGTTGCATGATCTCATAGTCATAGGAACATGTATAAGTTATGGAGAAAGCAATAGCAACAAACTAAATGATCATCGTGTTAAGCTAATGGATGGGTCAAGTCAATCACATCATTCTCTAATGATGTGATCCCGTTAATAAAATGACAACTCATGTCTATGGTTAGGAAACATAACCATCATTGATTCAACGAGCTAGTCAAGTAGAGGCATACTAGTGACATTTTGTTTGTCTATGTATTCACACATGTAGTAAGTTTCCGGTTAATACAATTCTAGCATGAATAATAAACATTTATCATGATATATGGAAATATAAATAACAACTTTATTATTGCCTCTAGGGCATATTTCCTTCAACTAGTGCCTCAAAAACATGGTGGGCCTTTAGCTGGGCAGGCCTTTTCACCGGAATGGGCCTCTATTGGGTTGTGCCATGTGTCGGCGTATCATAGGCGCCTCCTGTCCAATGAGTGGATGACATCTGTCCCAATGGTGAGCCAACACGTGTTTCCTCTGGCCAATGAGTATTTTACACGTGGAAATCCCCTTTGTTCTGGGCTGTTAACGGGTTATCGGATCCAAAACCAGACCCGATAGCTTAACAGCTACCCGTTACGATCGATGCCACATGTCGGTCACCCTTGACGAAAGCACTTCTATGACGCATGATTTATCGTCATGGAAGTGGAAACTTCTGTGATGATAATTTTGGTAATTTCATGGAACACTTCTACGACAGCACAAGTATGACTATCTTGATTTTGTCATTAAATTGTCATGGATGTACATGCATGACAGAAAACGTGATCTACTGTGAAAAACATGTATCATCACGAAAGTGTATTTTTTTGTAGTGATACCAACACTTCCCATGGATTTTATTATTTGACAACATAAATAAATTCATTTTTGCATTTCGGGACTGGGCATCCCTAATACCTTTGCCTTACTCTCGTGCAATGACAAGTGAATAAACACTCATCTTGAGAATAACACATCTAGCATGGAAAATATTAGCCACCCCTCACCGTTCCGCGAGTGAAACAAATACACAAAAGAGAAGTTTATTGTGAAAATTAGAGATGGCGCATGCAAATTTTCTTAGAATGGCAAAAGAATGTCGCATATAGGTAGATATAGTGGACTCATGTGGCAAAACTGGTTTAAAGGATTTTGGATGCACAAGTAGAGATCATACTTAGTGCAAAATGAAGGCTAGCAAAAGATTGAGAAGCGACCAACCAAGAAACATATAACCACATAAGCAAGCATTAAGCATAATAACACCGAATAATGCACCACAAGTAAGATATAATTTCATTGCATGACTATTAACTTTCGTACTTGCATAGGGAATCACAAACCTTAACACCAATATTCTTACTAAATCATAATTACTCATCAACATAACTCACATATCACATCATCATATCTCAAAACTATTACTAAGAATCAAGTTTATTTTGTCCAATGATCTTCATGAACATTTTTATTATATCCTTCTTGGATATCTATCACTTTGGGACTAATTTTCATGTGTTGCTTTTCATAAGCTCAAACAATTATAAGTGAAGATCATGAGCATAATATTTCTTTCTCTCAAAATAATTTAAGTGAAGCAAGATCGAATTTCTAAAGAAAATATTAAGCACACCGTGCTCAAAAAGATATAAGTGAAGCACTGGAGCAAGTCCATAGCTCATAAAATTTTAAGTGAAGCATAGAGAGCAATTTTAACAAGTCATGACATAATTTTGGCTCTCCCAAATAGGTGTGTCCAGCAAGGATTGATAACTTAAAATAGAAAATAAAACTAGCAAAGACTCATATCATACAAGACGCTCCAAGCAAAACACATATCATGTGACGAATAAAAATATAGTTTCGGGTAAAATACCGATGATCGTTGGAAGAAAGTGGGGATGCTACTCGGGGGCATCCCCAAGCTTAGTTGGTTGCTCATTTTTGGATAATATCTTGGGATGCCAGGGAATCCCCAAGCTTAGGCTCTTCCATCCTTCCTTCATCCATCGTAAGATAACCCAAAACTTGAAAACTTCAATCACACAAAACTCAACAAAACCTTCGTGAGATTCGTTAGTATAAGAATAATAAATCACTACTATAAGTGTTGTATCAAACCAATTCATATTTTGTTTTTGTATTCTATCTACTGTATTCCAATTTTTCTATGGCAAAAACTCACCAAAGAAAACCATAGAGCCATCAAAGTAAGCACACAACACAAAGAAAACAGAATCTGTCAAAACAGAATAGTCTGTAGTAATCTGACTATTTCAAATACTTCTGTATCTCCAAAAATTCTTAAAAAACTAGGACGACCTGAGAAATTTGTATATTGATCTACTTCAAGTGGAATGGGTATTTTATCGCTCTCTGGTAAAAAATGAAAATTAATTTCGTGAGCGCAAAAGTTTCTGTTTTTTCAGCAAGATCAAACAACTATCACCCAAGAAGATCCTAAAGGCTTTACTTGGCACAAATACTTATTAAAACATAAAATACACAATCATAACAGTAGCATAATTGTGCTAACACTTAAAAACAGGAAGCAAAAAGCAAAAATAAATTGTATTCATTGGGTTGCCTCCCAACAAGCGCTACAGTTTTATGCCCTTAGCTAGGCATAAAGCAAGGATCTAAGTTTTGTCATCCTTCTTCTTAACCTTCTTAGAGGTGTTCTCATCATGGGGTTTTGTAAACACAACATAAAACATATTATCTGTAGAAACCTTGGCATTCCTAAGTTGATGTTCACCATACCCTTTTTGATTTCCCACAACAATCCAAGAGTAATGTTGATTAACATTATTGAAAACATGTTGGATTATATCTAGGAAGGGGACTTACTTTTTAAGATTCTCATAAAAGATTTTATTATCCCCAAGAAAATGTCTTAAAGCATAGTCACTATTGTAAAGAATTTCATCTATCACAGGTTTTTCATGATTCATACCACAAAAATCAAAGATTTCCCTAGCTTCCCGTATTATGTAGTCAAACTCATTCATAAGAACGAGAGCGGCCAAAATTTTAGCCCTAGGATTCTTTATAACGGGAAGCTCAAAGAACAATCTTTGCAAAGTAGGATGAGTAAGAATAAATTTACTTTCAAGTTCCAGAACTAGAGCTGAAATAGCATCCGCGTAAGATCTAGTAGTTTTAAGTATAGGAGCATCATCAAGACTTAGATTCCCAACACAATTGAAAAATTCTTGGATATGTGCTTTTCCCATAACGTTCCCTTGCCCCAAGATAAAAGTTTTAGCATCTAGATTACCCAAACGTCCAATCTTGGGAGTTAGGCCATCATCTGTTGGTGCCATACCGAAATCACTCATGATTGCAAACAAAGGATAGATCTGGCAAGAAAAACAGGGAACGGAAAAAAGAGAGGCGAATAAAACGGCAAATTTTTGTGAAGTGGGGGAGAGGAAAACGAGAGGCAAATGGCAAATAATATAAATTGCAAGGAGATGAGATTTGTGATTAGGATCCTGGTATATGTTGAAGAACCTCCTCGGCAATGGCGCCAGAAATTCCTTTTGATGTCGCTTGAAGCTACGTCGGTATTTCCCCAAAGAGGAAGGGATGATGCAGCACAGTGGCGGTAGGTATTTCCCTCAGATATGAAACCAAGGTTATCGAACCAGTAGGAGAACCAAGCAACACAACGTAAACAGCCCCTGCACACAAATAACAAATCCTCGCAACCCGACGTGTTAAAGGGGTTGTCAATCCCTTTCGGGTAACGGTGCCAGAAATTGGTGCATGAGGGTAAAAAGGTTGTAATAGATTGGATAAATAGATCGCAAATAAAATAAAGTGCAGCAAAATATTTTTTGGGTTTTTTGATTAATAGATATGAAAATAAATGCAAATAAAAGTAGATCGCAAAGGCAAATAATATGATAAGAAAGACCCGGGGGCCGTAGGTTTCACTAGTGGCTTCTCTCAAGAAAGATAACAAACAGTGGGTGAAAAAATTACTGTTGGGTAATTGATAGAACTTCAAATACTCATGACGATATCTAGGAATTATCATTATATAGGCACCACATCCAAGATTAGTAGACCGACTCCTGCCTGCAACTACTACCATTACTCCACACATCAACCGCTATCCAGCATGCATCTAGTGTATTAAGTTCATGGAGAAACGGAGTAATGCAATAAGAACGATGACATGATGTACACAAGATCTATCTATGTAGAGAATACCCATCGTTTTATCCTTAGTAGCAACGATACATACGTGTCGTTTCCCTTTCTGTCACCGGGATCAAGCACCGTAAGATCGAACCCACTACAAATCACCTCTTCCCATTGCAAGATAAATAGATCGAGTTGGCCAAACAAAACCCAAATATCGGAGAAGAAATACAAGGCTATAAGATATCATGCATAAAAGAGATCAAAGAAACTCAAATACTTTCATGGATATAAAAAGATAGATCTGATCATAAACTCAAAGTACATCGATCCCAACAAACACACCGCAAAAGAGTTACATCTATGGATCTCCAAGATACCATTGTATTGAGAATCAATAGAGAGAGAGATGAAGCCATCTAGCTACTAACTACGGACCCGAAGGACTACAAAGAACTACTCACGCATCATCGAAGAGGCAGCAATGGAGGTGGTGAACCCCATCTGAGATGGTTTCTAGATTGGATCTGGTGGTTCTGGACTCTTCGATGGCTGGATGAATATTTTGTCAATGCCTTTAGGGTTTCTGGAAAATTGGGGTACTTATAGAGCAAAGAGGCGGTCCAGGGGGCACCCGAGGTGGGCACAACCCACCAGGGTGTGTCTGGGCCTCCTGGCGCGCCCTGGTGGATTGTGCACCCCTCGGGGCACCCCCAGGCGCAGCCAGGGCCAGTTGTGTTCCTTCTGGCCCATAAAAATTCTCTGTGAAGTTTTGGGGAGTTTGGACTCCGTTTGATATTGATTTTCTGCGATGTGAAAAACATGAAAAAACAGCAACTGGCACTTGGCACTATGTCAATAGGTTAGTACCAAAAAATGATATAAAATGATTATAAAACATCCAAGATTGATAATATAACACCATGGAACAATAAAAAATTATAGATACGTTGGAGATGTATCACTGGGCCCTGCCGACGTAGAACACTAAGGCAAACAGGAAGGAAATCAAGCACGAAAAGAAAAGCGTGTAGTTCTAGCAATTATTACAAAACACACAGTGTTCCACAAATTCAAGCAGAAGTCTATACGCCTCCGTGAGGCACGGTAAATGCCGCGGGTTCAAACTAGGAAGAAGCGCCACCGCCGCCTTGGCCATCACCGCCGCTTGTCCTGGTCGCCGGGAGCCCATCGTCGACGTTGCAGCCGCCATCCTCCCCGCCGCTAGTCTCCGTCGCTGGAGCCCGGGATTGGGGACGCAAAGGAACTTCTTCAGCAGGGCGTTTGCATGGTCCTTCACGGCCTCCGCAGCAGCGGTGCGGGACTCAAGAGCCACCGGGTGGATCAGCGCGTCGAGGTTGAAGCTTGGGTCCTGGAGGTAGAGATGGCTGAAGACGCACGTTGCAGCCGTGGTGAAGAGCGAGCGGCACTGCTCCTCCAATAAGGAGTCCACTTCAGCAGCGGCACCCTTAAGCGCTTCGACAAGCTTGGGGAAGATCCCTATAAGGCCATATTCAGGGGTCGCCAGCAGCTCTTTGTACCCTCCCCCGTAGATGGAGCGCAGCACCTCGCGAGATCCGAGCTCGAGGGAGAGGAAGGCCTCACGTCCTACAGTCGCTTCCTTTTTGATGGCGGTAAGCACCTTCTCCCTGGCCTCCAGCCGAGCTGTTGCCTCGGAGATGTGCTAGGCGTGGGATGCTTGGGCCTTTTCCACCTCCTCCTTCAGCTTGGCCAGGCAGTCCCGCTCCGCGACTTGGTCGGTGGTCACCTGTGCCAGCTTGGCATCGCAATCGGCGGACTTCGCTTCACGGGCCCTCGGGTCCTCCTCCCGTTGTTGAAGCTGTTGGGCGAACAAGGTCTGCTCCTCCTAGAGGGCCTTCAACTTGGCCTCCTCCTTGATGACCCACAAGTATAGGGGATCTATCGTAGTCCTTTTGATAAGTAAGAGTGTCAAACCCAACGACGAGCAGAAGGAAATGATAAGCGGGTTTCAGCAAGGTATTCTCTACAAGCACTGAAATTGTAGGTAATAGATAGTTTTGTGATAAGATAATTTGTAACAAGCAACAAGTAACAAAAGTAAATAAAGTGCAGCAAGGTGGCCCAATCCTTTTTGTAGCAAAGGACAAGCCTGGAAAAATTCTTATATGAAGTAAAGTGCTCCCGAGGACACATGGTAATTATCGTCAAGCTAGGTTTCATCACGATCATATGATTCGCGTTCGGTACTTTGATAATTTGGTATGTGGGTGGACCGGTGCTTGGGTGCTGTCCTTACTTGGAAAAGCATCCCACTTATGATTAACCTCTATTGCAAGCATACACAACTACAACAAAAGTATTAAGGTAAACCTAACCATTGCATGAAACATATGGATCCAAATCAGCCCCTTACGAAGCAACGCATAAACTAGGGTTTAAGCTTCTATCACTCTAGCAACCCATCATCTACTTATTACTTCCCAATGCCTTCCTCTAGGCCCAAATAATGGTGAAGTGTCATGTAGTCGACGTTCACATAACACCACTAGAGGAGAGACAACATACATCTCATCAAAATATGGAACGAATACCAAATTCACATGACTAATAATAGCAAGACTTCTCCCATGTCCTCAGGAACAAACGTAACTACTCACAAAGCATATTCATGTTCATAATCAGAGGGGTATTAATATGCATATAGGATCTGAACATATGATCTTCCACCGAATAAACCAACTAGCATCAACTACAAGGAGTAATCAACACTACTAGCAACCAATAGGTACCAATCTGAGGTTTTGAGACAGAGATCGGATACAAGAGATGAACTAGGGTTTGAGAGGAGAAGGTGTTGGTGAAGATGTTGATGGAGATTGAACCCCCTCTCGATGAGAGGATCGTTGGTGATGACGATGGCTTCGATTTCCCCCTCCCTAAGGGAAGTTTCCCCGGCAGAACAGCTCCACTGGAGCCCTAGATTGGTTCTGCCCAGGTTCCGCCTCGAGACGGTGGTGCTTCGTTCCGAAAGCTTCCTTCTTATTTATTCCAGGTCAAAACACACCATATAGCAGAAGATGGACATCAGGGGCCTGCCAGGTGACTGATACGTCCATTTTGCATCATGCTTTTATATCGATATTTATCGCATTATGGACTGTTATTTCACTTTATGTCACAA
The DNA here is from genome assembly GCF_002162155.2 of Triticum dicoccoides. Taxonomy (NCBI): domain Eukaryota; kingdom Viridiplantae; phylum Streptophyta; class Magnoliopsida; order Poales; family Poaceae; genus Triticum; species Triticum dicoccoides. The sequence goes on along the minus strand of NC_041390.1, from coordinate 529,041,689 downwards.
TACTTATGGCTATTCTCTCTTATTTTACAAGGTTTACATAAAGAGGGAGAATGCCGGCAGCTAGAATTCTGGGCTGGAAAAGGAGCAAATATTAGAGACCTATTCTGCGCAACTCCAAAAGTCCTGAAACTCCACGGAACGTCTTAAAATAAATAAAGAAAAATCCTCGCCAAAGATGAAGGCCAGGGGGACCATACCCTACTCACGAGGGTGGGGGGCGCCCCCCTAGGGCGCGCCCCTACCTCGTGGGCCCCCTGGTGGCTCTCCGACGCCCATCTTCTCCTATATGAAGTCTTTCGATGAGAAAAAAAATAGGAAGGAACTTTTTGGGACGAGTGTAACATCCCAAATTTGCAATTTGGAATGTTATACATTAGATCATCATGCATAACATATTTTTTTTCTTGCATTTTGGTTGATCCTAGAAATTTCACGCAACTCAAGGACCTTCGGAGAGAGTTGGGATTTCGTTATTTTCATATTTGAGAGTTTTCTCGAATTTGAAAAGAGGATCATTTGATTTATTTATTTCATCTTCAATTATTTTTCCAATATCAAAATATGAGAGAGGGAATAATATGACTTTCCCAAATTTAGGAAAAAATGAAGATTTAATAAATAGATCAAATTTTTGTTTGCCGGAGTTCTTTTTGCATTTTTTTGGATAGGGAAAAATGCGCGTTTTTGAAAATTGCATTTTAGGTCCGGAGTAAAGTTCATTTTGTTCGGCTCATTTTTAGGAGTCGGGGAAAAATTTACTTTAGATTTTTCGGAGTTCGTTTAGTTTCTTTTTCTTTTGTTTTCTGCGCGCGAAAACCGTTTAAAAAAAAGGGAGCCTCCCGCCAGGCCGGCCGGGCCAAAGGCCCAGCCAGCCGGCCGCCCCAGCCTCTAGTGCGCTGCGCGCCAGGCACAGGAGCGCAGGCCGCCGCCTCGCCTCTTGCTCTAGCCGAATCCTAGTAGGATTCTTAGCCCCCTTTCCTTTGTTTCGTTTTCCTTTTTCCTCTCTTTTTCTTGTCCCCTACCCCAAGTAAATCCCCCCCTCACCTATATAAATACCCCAACCCCCCCCCCCTCCAAATCATCAAATCAAACCCCAAGCCCTCCACCGCACCCTACACCCGCGCCGCGCCCCAAGTCGCCGACACCGCGCCACCCCACACCCGCGCCGCCGCACCTTGCCCACGCCACCGCCGCACCTTGCCCACGCCGCCGCCGCCCTACGCCACGCCGCCGGAGCCTCTCGCCGGAGACTTCGCCGGAGGTTGCCCCGCGTCTCTTTTCCTCGGATCGTTTTCTTCTAATCGTTCCGATTCTTTTCTTCTCTTCTGATTCGTTTTCTAGATCGGTTTTTCGTTTCAGTTTTCTTCTCCGAAACCCTAGATCGGATTCGTTTTCTTTTCCGATTTAGTTGCCTTTGGGCCGTTCGCTGGACCGTTCGTCCTAACGAACGTGATCACCGGATTCTTCTAGGTTAATGAACGTCTGTTCGTATAACCGTTCATGTTTTTCTTCTCGTCGGATTTATTCCGCGATCGCGATCTCAGATCTGATCTTCGTTCTAGTTTATCTTCTCGCTCGTTTATCGGAATCAGGTGATTCAAGCGCCTGGAGTTTCGTTTCGAAACCGCCGTTCCGTCTAATCAACTTAAACAAGTTTTTGCCCCAGTAAAATTTGACCTAGTTTCAACTTTCTAGAACCGAGTTGTTTTCTTCCGCCGTTTGTTTTCCGTTTCTTTGTTCGGTTCGTTTTTTCTTTGCAACCGGAGTTCTTAAGTTGAACTTTCTGGTTCGTTCTCTTGTTCGAGTTTTACCTGTGCATTAGATGAGTACTTATTGTGTGCTTGTTGTTTGTCTGTGATAGATCACCCGGATTGCGCCGCATGTTACTTCGAAACCCTAGGACTCGCGGATCATCAGCAAGGCAAGTAACACTTTGATCATACCTTTCTACAACCCATGTTTTATTGCATTAGATCAATCCTCACACATTGCATGACTAGGATCTAATTAAATTGTGGGATGGGAAGTAGATGAGGTAGTACCTATCACCTGTATTATTATTATGAAACCTTTGGGAGTTACTTCTACGTTTGCTTATTATGCCATGCTATGCTAGTAGACGTGGATTGGGTGAGTGATATTCCATGACAGATGTGAGTTGATAATTTTAATGGTTTATCTAAGGTGGCAACTTAAATACACATCTGGGTGGATTGAGGCACCTGATGTCTATCAAGACTTGCCTGTTTTATTTTGGACCGCCACCCAGGCCCAAAGGGATCATAAGATCTTTCATGCTAGAAACTTCCGTGTGCAGCCACATGCTACTATGGGCTCTGGCGTAGTTGACTAAGTTGTGCGAACTCTTACGGGGTGGACTAGCAGATGTAGGGGTTGTAGGTGGTACGGTCTACCCCACATGTAAGGTGCTAGCGCTTCTGAAAGACTATGTCTCGGTCATCCGTTTCTCAAACACCATGTAGTGCGAGAAAACAAACGGAGGCGATCGAGTCATGTGGGGAAAAGTGCGCAAACCTCTGCAGAGTGTACAAACTAATCATGATTAGCCGTGTCCCCGGTTATGGACAACTTGAGTATCTAGTACTTGAATATCATGTGAATCTCAACATGTTACTTCTAATTAATGTTGTTGGGTTTAATTGTTCACTTAATTGGGATCGGAATGCTGTCAACCATTCTCGATGTTTAACAACCACCATCGTAGTTAAATAAATTTATTCCTTTGTAGTAGGGAAAAACTGGCTTTACGCAAAACTGTAACCATAGAGCTTTCCACCAGCCATATATGCATATAGTATAGCTGTTTCATTCCATTATTCTCTATGTGTTACATTGCCAGCATATTCCATGTGCTGACCCGTTTTCGGGCTGCAACTTCTCATGTTGCAGACTTTTCAGACGACGAGTAAGGTGTTTTAGGTCGTGGTTCTATACTCAGTGATGCCGTTGGAGTTGATGGACCCATTTATCTTCCAAGTCTTCCGCTGTTATCGACACTAGATGGCCTTAAGCCATGTTTAATCTAATAAGTTCTCTTTGAGACAACGATGTAATAAGTGTGTGATTGCCACTCTGCTATAAATCCTTTGATGTACTGTGTGGTGTCAGCATTACTGATCCAGGGATGACACCTGAGCACAGAGCGCTTGATCCATTCGGATCGGGTCGCGACAGAGAATGGTATCAGAGCACACGCTGACTGTAGGACACGACCACTAAGTTAAAGCCATAGATCACCATTCTCTTCTCATTTTCTAACTCCTCATCTTTTCTACCCTTTTAGGATGACGCACGCGAAGATTAAGTATTGTCGGTGTACTAGAGTAGGGGTACCCTAGTATCCCGAACTCGTGCACGGGCAGTCGCAGCATCCCGCGGCAAGGCTTGTCGGGTGACCGCCAAGACTCTCCGCGGCTACTTTGAAGACCATTCAAGAACAAAGTACTCCAGACAAGGCCCCGGCAAGAGGAGCTTGCCGGGAAGAAGACAAGACCCCGGCAAGAGGAGCTTGCCGGGAAGGCCAACCAAGGCATACCAAGAAAACTTGCCGCGACGCGCTACTCGCCCCGGCAAGACCCGGTGAGCGACGAGCTCCCGGGTGCGACAAGACAACGACCGCGGCAAGGAGCTTGCTGCGGGAACCGCCTCTCCGAGCCCGCGCTCCAGCACACCCGCCCACGTGTCGCTCTCCCGAGCACACGTGGCGGGAGGCCGTGCAGCTAGGGGTGCGTGGTGGCGAGCAGGCGCTGACAAGATCACCATCGAGGCAAACGGTGGCGTCTCTAGCAAGCCCCTTTCGGTACTGTTTAGGCGACACAGACGGGCATTTAATGCCCTTGTTCCCTGCCGTCAGGGTTAGGTATGATAACACTGTAGCGAGTAGCTGTGCCTACTACAGCACCTAGCTGTGCCTATCCACGACACCCTTTCCATTTTTGCCCTTAGCTCCCGTTGCTCTATGTCGGTAACCCCTTGAGTATAAAAGGAGGCCCGTGTGCAACGTTGAGGGGGGTCGGCCAGTTTGAGAGCCTTCGGGAGGAAGCCACTTTCCCACACCCGCGCTCAGTCTTGCGAGCCGCCAGCGTGTACTGTAGCACTCCGCGCTCCCGAGCTAGACATCAATACCAAACCACAAAGCAGGAGTAGGGTTTTACGCATCCGTGCGGCCCAAACCTGGGTAAATCGCCCGCGTGCTTCGCCTCGATTTGCCCTTCGCACGACCAATCGCCCGTGTGTTTCGCCTCGATCTGCTCTTTGCGCGACCTCCGCCCCCCGCCGAACCGAAAGGGACCCGGTCCGCCGGTCCCATAAGTGTCCGTGGATCTAGCAGCCCCTACCTGGCGCGCCAGAGATGCCGGGGCTGCTAGATCCACGGACACCTATGGGACCGGCGGACCAGGTCCCTTTCGGTTCGGCGGGGGGCGGAGGTCGCGCAAAGAGCAGATCGAGGCGAAGCACGCGGGCGATTTACCCAGGTTCGGGCCGCACGGATGCGTAAAACCCTACTCCTGCTTTGTGGTTTGGTATTGATGTCTAGCTCGGGAGCGCGGAGTGCTATAGTACACGCCGGCGGCTCGCAAGACTGAGCGCGGGTGTGGGAAAGTGGCTTCCTCCCGAAGGCTCTCAAAGTAGCCGACCCCCCTCTACGTTGCACACGGGCCTCCTTTTATACTCAAGGGGTTACCGACATAAAGCAACGGGGGCTAAGGGCAAAAATGGAAAGGGTGCTGTGGATAGGCACAGCTAGGTGCTGTAGTAGGCACAGCTACCCGCTACAGTGTTATCATACCTAACCCTGACGGCAGGGGACAAGGGCATTAAATGCCCGTCTGTGTCGCCTAAACAGTACCGAAAGGGGCTTGCTAGAGACGCCACTGTTTGCCCCGATGGTGATCTTGTCAGCGCCTGCTCGCCACCACGCACCCCTAGCTGCACGGCCTCCCGCCACGTGTGCTCGGGAGAGCGACACGTGGGCGGGTGTGCTGGAGCGCGGGCTCGGAGAGGCGGTTCGTCGCGGCAAGCGCCTTGCCGCGGTTGTTGTCTTGTCGCGCCCGGGAGCTTGTCGCTCACCGGGTCTTGCCGGGGCGCGTAGCGCGTCGCGGCAAGTTTTCTTGGTATGCCTTGGTTGGCCTTCCCGGCAAGCTCCTCTTGCTGGGGTCTCGGGGTGCTTCTGATAGTCTTCCCGGCAAGCTCCTCTTACCGGGGTCTTGTCTTCTTCTCGGCAAGCTCCTCTTGCTGGGGTCTTGTCTGGAGTACTTTGTTCTTGAATGGTCTTCAAAGTAGCTGCGGAGGGTCTAGGCGGTCACCCGGCAAGCCTTGCCGCGGGGATGCTGCGACTGCCCGTGCACAAGTTCGGGATACTAGGGTACCCCTACTCTAGTACACCGACAGGAGCCCCCGGGCCTAGGCCAGACACGGTGCCGAGCGCTGTTGGGCCAGGCCCAAAACAGTGCATGGGCACACGCGGCCTAGGTCACGTCGCAGACCTCTCCGCTTCCACCGCGCCCTCCCCGAACGGCGCGCGTTGAATGTGGCGTCACGGGGAGGTCGTGGCAGTCCGCCCCGACGAGAAGGACGGCCTTACCCGCGACACCACTGACGCGGAGATGGCGCGCATCGCCACCAGGCTGGAGGAGGCGGCGGCAGCCGCTGCCGCGGGCGAGTTTGGGTTCACCACGGCGGAGGCGGACGCAGCCGAAGTGGCAAGCCGTGCCGAGCGAGGGGGGCCTGCCGGCAAGAAGGATCTTGCCGAGCGTGATGCCGAACCGAGCGAGCCCGCCAAGGACACGAGCGGCTCGTTGCAGATCGACTCTTCTTCCTCCTCGTCTTCAGCCAGCCCACCAGAAGCAGAGCCTCCATCCCCACCAAGAAGGCGCCTCTGTGAGGTTGGTGATGTAGCGGAGCGGCAAGCGGGCCGACAGTCGCCACGTCGCGTGACACGCTCGACCACGGCAAGCACCATTGCCGCGGGAGCGTCTCATGCCACGACGGCAACTGGAGCGGAGTCTAGCCGGACCACCGCTGCGGTCCCTGCCACCACTCACGCCGTGCCAACGGCCGGAGCGGGGTCGTCTCGGACCGCCGCCACTGCTCCCGCCAAGCGACCAAGGGAAGCTTCTCCTCCGCCTCCTCCCGCCGTGCGTGCGCCGGGCTTCGACTTCTCCGCGCTAATCTCCGACGAGGAGGATGAAGAAGAGTAAGCTTCTCTCGCTGCACTTGCATTTCTTCAGTTTTTGCTGTTGGTCTTGTTCCTCACTTGCTTTTCCCTGAATCCGTTCCTCTTTAGGACTCTGGCCCAGAGAGCGGCAAAGAGAGCTAAGCCCCCGGCGATCACCATCGAGGACGAGCCCACCGCGACAACAGGTGGCGCGCCCGAGATAACCTTGCCGGACCTGGCAACTTTCCTCCATGGCAGCCCCCAGCGTAAGTGTGTGATTTACTTTCTGCCGCGGGGCGCACTTGGGTACTTGTCTTTGCTGATATCTGTTTGTTGACTTGTGTAGGAGCCGAGCAGCCCCACCAGGAGCCAAGGGAGAATTCCCTGACAAGGGAGAACTCTCCGGCAAGTGAAGGCTCCCCGGCGGGGGAGACGTCTCCGGCAAGGGAGGGTTCTCCGGCGAGGGATAGCGTCAGCGGCCCCCCAACGACGGAGACCACGACCGCACAGCCTGGTGCAGGTACTCCCCTTGCTTCGAAACTTCCCTTCTTGGATCCTTCTTTTCTTAATCTTTATGAGTTTTTGTTGGACTCTGTTTGACTCGTCTCCGCTTTTCCGGCCGTCAGATCCATCCACTGCGGAGCAGGTGGAGACAGAGGTCGCCGCCGAGGACGTGGCCGGCGCGGGTGATCCCGCCGGTGCCGGGGCCGCCAAGGCTGGCGCCATGGCGGCTGGCGAGGGATCTGGCGATCGTACCGACGGCCCAGAGGCCACGGGAGCGCCAGACGCTACACCGAACACCGACCCATCCGCCGAAGCCGCAGCGCCAAGCGTCGAGGAGCCCCAGCCGGGCGTTTACTTGAAGGCTGGCGAAGGCGTCTTCATCAACCTCCCCTGGGCATTGAGCTCCAGGGCGCCGGTCGAGGGGGAGGTCTTCGACGGAGAAGTGCTCGCCTCCGCGGGGTTGAAGCTAGTCGACGCGTCAAGCAGCAGCAACAACGAGCCCGAAGAAGAGTGGCTGCTGCGGAAGTTGATGTCGCTCTACCGCGCGCGGCAGGCCAAGCTGGAGTCCCACGAGGCACTTGTCGCGAAGGCGGGAGCTGACATCGAAAGACGCGCGGAGGAGCTCGGGGGTTTCCACCGGGAAGCTGTCCGATCCCTGGCGGTGGAGCGGGAGCAGCTTGCTGAAGCGCGGAAGGCCTTTCTCCTCGAGAAGGCCGAAACCGAAGAGCTGCAGCGACTGGCCACTGTAAAGCTAGCTGCAGAGGAGGGCGAGCTGGCGCAGCGGAAGGTCAACCTCGACGCTCACGAGGAGGAGCTTGCCGCGCGCGAGGAGAAACTTGGCGGAGCCCTCAAACAAGCGGAGGACGCTACCGCCGCCGCCGAGGCTGCCAAGGAGGAGTTGAAGGCGAAGGTGGCGCGGCTGGAGGCCGATCTCTTCGAGAAGGGCAAGGAGCTCGGCGCCGCCAAGGTCTCCAACGTGGATCTTGAGTTGAAGCTAGTCGCTTTGACCAAGGCGCTGGACGGCGCCAAGGAGCAGGAGGTAATCCTGAAGAAGGAGATCGAGGTCGAGAAGGCGTTGCTGGAGAGTGCGGCCACCACCCAAAACGCCTTTAGGGATACGGTGGAGCACTGGACGGAGAGCCTCGTGAACGCCGCCGGGGACATCGATAAGGAGCTGGCGCAGCTGGGGATGGAGGACCTCGGGTACTCCTCCGATGAGAACCTCCAACCCAGCGCCAAGCTCACTCTGTTCTCCCAGGGCGTGGCGACGGCGCTCCAGCGGCTTCGGGATAGGATCCCAAAGCAGCTGGCTGACGAGTCGCGCGAGATCTGCGCAGGGGCCCTCGAGAAAGTGTTGATGAAGGTGGCCTTTCGCAATCCGGGCCTCCGCCTCACCAACATCCTCAGGTCCTTGCTGCCAGAAGCTGACCTGGAGGAGCTCAAGGCCCTTGTCGCACCCATTGTGGACAAGGTGAGCGGGATCAAGCGGCTCGAAGGCGATCGCGTAGATTAGGCCGCCTGCTTCCTTCTTTTCTTGTCGCTGCTAGCTATGCCATCGAAAACATCTGTTAGAGCTGCGACAAGCTATTTTGTAATATAATTTTCTCGTGGGTAGTGATTGCTAGGTTATTCCCCTTTACTTGGTTCCTCGCCTTGTATGCTTTTACCCTACGCTTTTAGGGAACTTGTCGGTGCAGGCACCCGAGCCGCGAGCGCTGAGTGCGGAACGTCAGCAGCCTGCTGGCGGTGCCGCTACCGACAAGAAACCTTGTCGCAGCTAGCTGGAGCTAACTTAAGTTGCTGAGCGGACTCGAAGCAAAGTAAGGGTGCGGCTAGTTAAGCAACTAGTCGCAGCTCACTTACGTTGCTGAGTAGGCTCGAAACAATGCAAGGGCATGGCTAGTTAAGCAACTAGCCGCAGCTCACTTAATGTTGTTGAGCGAGCTCAAAACAACGCAAGGGCGCAGCCAGCTACGAGTTGGCTCCTCCGCGCACAGGTTTTCCATACAGGGTGTGGCCGCTCAGGGGAGATAACTTAAATTTTAAAAAATCTGACTGCTCAAGCTTTGGCAACTTATCTTTCTGTTGTTTGCTTCCCGGCAAGGAGAGCCTCTTGAACGACGCCTGGTCCACATCATCATCTTCTCCTTTCGCCCCCCGGCAAACTTGTGCGCGAGGGAGCCTTCCGTTCCTTGTGAAAAAGAAAGAAGAGAAAATACAGATATGGAGCCTTATGGCTCGTTATCGCTTACCGGGGAGCAGGTGTTTACTTGATTGCCATGCATTTCTGCCAACAGCTTTTGTCCGTCTTCCCGGTGAATACGCTTCAATTTCACACCGCTGAGTCTTCTTCTGTATAGTGTCTTGTCGACAAACTGGTACATACTTGACTGCCGGGTTACTCTTTCCGCTTCTTCTTGCTCTTCGGGAAGTTCTCCTGTCTGAAGGAGGCGGACAATCTGCTGTGCCCATGTTGGAGCTCGTGGCTCGACAACAATGACTAAAGGCAATTCTGCTGCTACGGGAACATCCGCTTCTACAGCGAGAAGCCGTGGGTCTGCCAGAGCGTGATGTTCCCCGGTAAGCTTGCCGGAGCAAACTTGCCGTGAGCTTTTGCTACAACGGAACAAACCCTAGGGCTTACCGGAGCATCTTGCTCATTCTTTCTTTCTTGTCGCTGCCCCTCATGTCACGGGAACAAGCTGTTAGAGCTGTGACAAGCTATCTTTGTAATGTTGCCTGGTCGTGGGCAACGATTGCAACGTCACTCCCTTTACTTGATTCCTCCCTTTGTATGTTTTTGCCCTACGCTTTTAGGGAACTCGCCGGTGCAGGCACCTGAGCCGCGAGCGCTGAGTGCGGGACGTCAGCAGCTCGCTGGCGGTGCCGCTACTGGCAAGAAACCTTGTCGCAGCCAGCTGCAGCTCACTTAAGTTGCTGAGCGGACTCGAAGCAAAGTAAGGGCGCGGCTAGTTAAGCAACTAGTCGCAGCTCACTTACGTTGTTGAGCAGGCTCGAAACAATGCAAGGGCGCGACTAGTTAAGCAACTAGCTGCAGCTCACTTAATGTTGTTGAGCGAGCTCGAAACAACGCAAGGGCGCAGCTAGCTACGAGTTGGCTCCTCCGCGCACAGGTTTCCCATACAAAGAGTGGTCGTTCAAGGGAGGTAACATAGAATTTAAAAGATCTGATTGCTCAAACTTTGGCAACTTATCTTTGGCCGTCGGCGCGGACGGAGCAGCTGCCTCCGAAACTTTCTTCTTCGGCGGCATGTTGACGAAGATGATGAAGATCTTGCCCGCGAGAACGCCGGATCTGATGTTGATGAAGATGGAAAAGATCTAGCTTGCAAGAATGCCGGATCTGATTCACACAACTTCGACGCCCCCTACATGGCGCGCCAGAGATGCCGGGGCTGCTAGATCCATGGACACCTATGGGACCGGCGGACCGGGTCCCTTTTGGTTCGGCGGGGGGCGGAGGTCGCGCAAAGAGCAGATCGAGGCGGAGCACGCGGGCAGTTGGTCGTGCGAAGGGCAAATCGAGGCGAAGCACGCGGGCGATTTACCCAGGTTCGGGCCGCACGGATGCGTAAAACCCTACTCCTGCTTTGTGGTTTGGTATTGATGTCTAGCTCGGGAGCGCGGAGTGCTACAGTACACGCCGGCGGCTCGCAAGACTGAGTGCGGGTGTGGGAAAGTGGCTTCCTCCCAAAGGCTCTCAAAGTGGCCGACCCCCCTCTACGTTGCACACGGGCCTCCTTTTATACTCAAGGGGTTACCGACATAGAGCAACGGGCGCTAAGGGCAAAAATGGAAAGGGTGCCGTGGATAGGCACAGCTAGGTGCTGTAGTAGGCACAGCTACCCGCTACAGTGTTATCATACCTAACCCTGACGGCAGGGGACAAGGGCATTAAATGCCCATCTGTGTCGCTTAAACAGTACCGAAAGGGGCTTGCTAGAGACGCCACCGTTTGCCACGATGGTGATCTTGTCAGCGCCTGCTCGCCACCATGCACCCCTAGCTGCACGGCCTCCCGCCACGTGTGCTCGGGAGAGCGACACGTGGGCGGGTGTGCTAGAGCGCGGGCTCGGAGAGGCGGTTCGTCGCGGCAAGCACCTTGCCGCGGTTGTTGTCTTGTCGCGCCCGGGAGCTTGTCGCTCACCGGGTCTTGCCGGGGCGCGTAGCGCGTCGCGGCAAGTTTTCTTGGTATGCCTTGGTTGGCCTTCCCGGCAAGCTCCTCTTGCCGGGGTCTCGGGGTGCTTCTGATAGTCTTCCCGGCAAGCTCCTCTTGCCGGGGTCTTGTCTTCTTCCCGGCAAGCTCCTCTTGCTGGGGTCTTGTCTGGAGTACTTTGTTCTTGAATGGTCTTCAAAGTAGCCGCGGAGGGTCTTGGCGGTCACCCGGCAAGCCTTGCCGCGGGGATGCTGCGACTGCCCGTGCACAAGTTCGGGATACTAGGGTACCCCTACTCTAGTACACCGACAGGAGCCCCCGGGCCTGGGCCAGACACGGTGCCGAGCGCTGTTGGGCCAGGCCCAAAGCAGTGCACGGGCACACGCGGCCTAGGTCACGTCACAGACCTCTCCGCTTCCACCGCGCCCTCCCCGAACGGCGCGCGTTGAATGCGTCATCGTGGGGAGGTCGTGGCAGTCCGCCCCGACGAGAAGGACGGCCTTACCCACGACATCACTGACCCGGAGATGGCGCGCATCGCCACCAGGCTGGAGGAGGCGGCGGCAGCCGCAGCCGCGGGCGAGTTTGGGTTCACCACAGTGGAGGCGGACGCAGCCGAAGTGGCAAGCCGTGCCGAGCGAGGGGGGCCTGCCGGCAAGAAGGATCTTGCCGACCGTGATGCCGAACCGAGCGAGCCCGTCAAGGAGGACGGCACTGGTGGTACCTTCACCATCAGTGCCACGCTTGACCCTAAATAGGAAAGCGCGCTCGTTGCTTTCCTGCGGGCAAATGTCGACGTGTTTGCGTGGCAGCCGTCTGACATCCTCGGTGTTCCCAGGAAAGTGATTGAGCACCACCTTGCCGTTTGCCCCCATGCGCGGCCCGTCAAGCAGAAAGTCAGAAGGCAGGCAGTGGAGCGCCAAGAATTCATTGCAGAACAGATCAAGAAACTGGAAGCAGCAGGCCTTGTCAGAGGAGTGCTCCATCCCACGTGGTTGGCCAATCCTGTAGTCGTGCGCAAGGCAAACGGGAAATGGAGACTTTGCATCGATTTCACCGATGTTAACAAAGCTTGTCCCAAAGACCCATTTCCTTTGCCGCGCATTGACCAGATTGTTGACTCCACAGCCGAATGTGATTTGCTTTCATTTCTTGACGCATACTTAGGGTATCATCAGATCTTCATGGCAGAAGAGGATGAGGAGAAGACCGCATTTATTACTCCATGTGGCACGTATTGTTTCGTACGAATGCCTTTCGGATTAAAAAATTGCCGGTTCCACATTTGCAAGGGTAGTCCACATTGCTCTTGAGCCACAAATACACAGAAATGTGGAAGCCTACATGGATGACATAGTGGTCAAGAGCAAGGACAGGGCAACCCTGACTCAAGATTTGGACGAGACCTTCGCCAATCTGCGCAAGATCAGCCTCAAGCTCAACCCAGAGAAGTGTGTGTTCGGAGTTCCCTCCGGCAAGCTTCTCGGGTTCTTGGTGTCTCAGCGGGGAATTGAAGCCAACCCCAACAAGATCAAGGCCATTGAGCAGATTGAAGCACCAAAGCGCGTCAAGGATGTACAGAAACTTGCCGGTTGCGTGGCTGCTCTCAGCAGGTTTATCTATCGGTCTGCCGAATGCGCCCTGCCGTTTTTCAAACTATTGAAAAAGGCAGGTCCAATGAAATGGACTCCGGACGCGGAGGCTGCGCTGCAAGACCTGAAGAGATACCTGTCCTCCCCTCCAGTACTTGTCGCACCTAAACCACAAGAGAAGTTGCTGCTGTACATAGCGGCAACCAATCAAGTGGTTAGTGCTGCGTTAGTAGCAGAGAGGGAGGCAGATGATGAGCCAGCAACCACAGCAAGCGCATCCGGCGACACGCAGGGGGCTTCCCCGACAAGCTCTGGTCCCGACAAAGATGGATCTGCGCAGATGCATGAGGAGACACGGAAGAAAATGGTGCAGCGCCCAGTTTACTTTGTCAGCTCCCTCTTGCAGGGGGCTAGGTCAAGGTATTCTGGTGTGCAGAAATTGCTTTTCGGCCTTCTCATGGCCTCGAGAAAGCTGTGCCATTACTTCCAAGCACATGAAATCACAGTTGTCACTCGCTTTCCGCTGAAGAGGATACTGCAGAATCCAGAAGCGACAGGCAGGATTGTTGAGTGGGCACTGGAACTGTCAAGCTTTGGCCTCGAGTTTGAAAGCACTTCAACCATCCAGAGCAGAGCCTTGGCAGAATTTGTAGCAGAGTGGACGCCAACACCAGATGAAGAAATTCCAGAAACGAGCATCCCCGACAAGGAAGCAAGCAAAGAGTGGCTGATGTACTTTGATGGTGCCTTTTCGCTGCAAGGTGCCGGCGCTGGTGTGCTGCTTATCGCACCCACCGGAGAGCACCTCAAGTACATAGTCCAGATGCACTTTCCCAAGGAGCAAGCAACAAACAATACTGCAGAGTATGAGGGATTGCTTGCCGGTCTCCGGATCGCAGCAGACCTTGGGATCAAGAAGCTCATTGTCAGGGGTGACTCACAGCTTGTCGTCCGCCAAGTAAACAAGAATTATCAGAGTCCGTTGATGGAAGCTTACGTCGACGAAGTGATAAAGCTAGAAGAGCGCTTTGACGACCTGCAAATGGAGCACGTTCCAAGAGCTCAGAACGCCATTGCAGATGGCCTGTCGAAGTGTGCCGCACTTAAGTTACCTGTGGAACTAGGGACCTTCGTGCTCAAGCTGACTCAACCGTCCGTAACACCATCAACTGGACAGAGCAAGAAAAGGAAGTTGGTTTCTGGTGACTATTTGCCAGCAGAGCTTCCCGAAGCCACCGCCAAGAAGGTCCCCAAGATCAACGCCAAGAGCGCTGAGGAGCAAGATGCTCCGGCAAACCCTAGGGTTTGTTCCGTTGAAGCAGAAGCTCCCGGCAAGCTTGTCGGGGAACGTCAAGCTCCGGCAGAGACACAACTTCTTGCCGTCGAAGCGGATGTTCCCGCATCAGCTGAATCCAACACCAAGAGCGCTGAGGAGCAAGATGCTCCGGCAAGCCCCAGGGTTTGTTCCGTTGAAGCAGAAGCTCCCGGCAAGTTTTGCTCCGGCAATCTTGCCGGGGAACGTCAAGCTCCGGCAGAGATCCAGGTTCTCGCCGTAGAAGCGGACGTTCCCGCAGCCGCAGATTCGCCTTTAGTCCTTGTTGTTGAGCCACGAGCTCCAGCATGGGCGCAACAGATTGTCCATTTCCTTCAGACAGGAGAACTTCCCGAAGAGCAGGAAGAAGCAGAAAGAGTAGCCCGGCAGTCGAGTATGTACCAGTTCGTCGACAAGACACTTTACAGAAAAAGACTCAACGGTGTGAAATTGAAGTGTATTCCCCGGGAAGACGGACAAGAGCTGTTGGCAGAGATACACAGAGGCATATGTGGTCACCACATTGGCGAAAGAGCACTTGTCGGCCAAGCGTTCCGGCAAGGTTTCTTCTGGCCGACAGCCCTCCAGGATGCAACTGCACAAGTAACCAAGTGTGAAGCGTGCCAGTTCCATTCCAAGCAGATACACCAGCCGGCTCAAGCTCTCCAGACGATCCCTTTATCCTGGCCATTTTCGGTCTGGGGGCTCGACATCCTCGGCCCCTTTCCCCGAGTTGTCGGGGGCTTTGAGTACTTGTACGTCGCAGTCGACAAGTTCACAAAGTGGCCGGAAGTGGAACCAGTGAGGAAGGTGACCGCACAATCAGCCGTCAAGTTCTTCAGGTCGATTGTTTGCCGCTTCGGGATCCCTAACAGGATAATCACCGACAACAGTACACAATTCACGAGCCACGCCTTCATGCAGTACGTCCAAGATCTCGGCGCCAAGGTCTGCTTCGCTTCTGTTGCTCACCCGGAAGCAACGGTCAAGCGGAGAGGGCAAACGCCAAGGTGCTGCGCGGGCTCAAGACCAAAACTTTCGACAGGCTGCACAAGTGCGGAAGAAGCTAGATCGAGGAGCTACCGGTGGTTCTTTGGTCGATCAGAACGACGCCAAATCGAGCCACTGGACGGACACCCTTTGCTCTAGTCTATGGAGCAGAGGCAGTTACCCCCACGAAACTCGTATAAGGGTCACCTCGAGTGCTCACTTACGATGAGCTTGAGCAAGAGCGGCTACGGCAAGATGACGCGCTGCTCCTTGAGGAAGATCGTCTCCAGGCTGCTGTGCGAGCTGCTCGCTACCAGCAAGCTCTGCGCCGCTACCATAGCCGCAGAGTCAATGCCAGGAGTCTCGAGGAAGGCGACCTTGTTCTTCGGCGCATTCAGTCGGCCAAGAATTCCAACAAGTTGACGCCGAAGTGGGAAGGCCCTTACCGGGTGAAACGAGTCACTAGGCCTGGCGCTGTCCGCCTTGAGACCGAAGATGGCATTCCAGTGAGCAACTCCTGGAACATCGAGCATCTTCGTAAGTTTTACCCGTAAGGCGCGGTTGTCGGGCCCTGCCCGGCAACCACCTTTCTGCACAAGTCTTGCCGCTGCTGCATGTAATCCTTTGTACAGAGCCAGGCGCAGACCCTGAGCACCAGTAAATGAAGCGCTGATCACCCCGGGGTTAGAGCATGCATGCTAGGTTGAGTCTCGTCCTTGGTTAGGGTTGATAGTGCCTAACAGCGGCTAACCCCTAGCTTAGAGGTCGAGTGTCCGTCCCTTTGCTTTTCCTTCGTTCGCAGGGCTTGCATATTCTGGCCAGACCGCTTGAGGACGAAAAGGAGAAGGAGGGCGCGCCGGCATCTGGGCCCCGGCAAGCCAGTGTTGCCGGGGGCTGTGAGTGCCAAGATTCGTCCACGGCAAGCCAGAGTTGCCGGGGTCTGCGATACCAAATAAGTCTTTCTTCCCTCTTCATGCATCCTCTTATGGACTGGGGAATGTGAAACCCCGTTTCTTCCCGAAAACTGCCGTGCTCCCCCGACTCTAGGCCCTGGAGCGCGTTCCCGGGTCCAAGTTTGGTCGTAGTCGCGGCAGCAAAGGGATGAAACGAGGAGGCCGCGCCCACCTCGTTCCCGCCTCCGCCAAAGGCGTGAGAAAGGTCGAGCGACGTGGGAAGGCGGCAGGGCCTGTTGCCGGGGAATGAAATGTCTGTCTGAGGGATACTAAGGATTTGCTCCTTAGCGTGGGTTCGACCTGCGAGACAAATAACCCGGCAAGCATCCCCTTTTCATTAAAAAACATCCCACTCAGGTACAGTCCATAGAGGGTGAAAAACATGAAAGAGAGGATTACAAGTTTTAGATACAGCTAAGGCCCGAGGGCTTATAAATTAAAAAGATAAGGTGCCCGTAATCCCTTTCCTGTCCCTCTCTCCAGGAGGTAGGTCAAGGAGGCGAAAAAGGGAGAAGGGGCGCCTAGGCGAGCTACAAGTGCCAGAAGACACCAAGAGAACATCCCGGGGGGCCGACCGAGGGCTTGACGGTGATGGCGACGCCGGAAGCGGGGTTCGAAGACGGGGCGGCAGGACGTCAGCACGCTGTCGAGGGCACCACGCCCTCGTACTCCGACCTAACGGCCTCGCCGCCAACCCTCTTCCCCTTCCGCAGCCTCCCTACGCCAGCCGCAAGGAGACGCCCCCGGGGAGTTCAAGGAGCCGGCGACACGGATGATGGGGTCGCCGGTGCCGCGCGGAGCGGTGCCCGACACCTAGTCGGACCCGCCATCCCGCTGCCCGCTACCCTCATCGTCGCTGTCGCTCCCCTCCTCGTCACTCTCGCTCGAGGGGGAGCCTTCGCTATCGGAGGAGCTGTCCACGCAGCACTTCGCCCGAGTGCCGAAGCACCCGAAGGCTTTGACGGAGAGGAGATCGCCCTCCATCAGCTTAAAATGGAGCGTAAACCCCTCCATCAGGCTGTGGATCCGGGCGAACGTCTTCCACCCTCGGTCAAGATACATCACATTAGGGGCTGGGAATACAACGCGGACTCGCGTGCCGCTGATCCCACAGCCCCTCATGTGCAGTCTCAGTGTCTCGGGCGGGTCCAACTCCATCGCGCTCGCGAACGGAGATGGGAGCCGGAGGCGACGACGAGGCGCCCAGCGCAGCCTGACGAAGAACTCGCAAGGGTTGTCCCCTATATGGACCGCCGCGGGGAGAGGAACCGCTGGCGGAGGCGAAGCTGGCGCGCCGCCCCGTCCGCCTCCTCCCCGAGCGCCTCGACCTCGTCCTCGACCTCGTCCACGACCTCGCCCCCTCCCTCTTCCCCTTATGGCTGGCTCCGCCACCACGGGCGCGGGAGAGGGAGAGGTGCGCTGCCTGGCGGCGACCCTCGCCGCCACCGACAACGGACCAGGGTTCCCTTTCTCCATGACGAAAGAGAGAAAGGGGAGCAGAAGCTGAAGAAAGGAGGAGATGGGAGAGTGCGGGCTTCTGTGCCCCTCTCCCGCTCTTTATAAAGGAGCGAGGTGGGGGCTCAGCCGCCCCGCTCGGCGAATAAAGGCACGAGAAGAGCAAGGAGCCGGGGCCAACCCGGTGCCCCTGCTCGCGGCGGCCCAGTTTCCCACTTCCACCGTCCGCGATCCCAAGTGCATGGGAGCCGCGTGGCGAGGATGCGGACCCGAAGCGACGAATAGGGCAGCCTCGCCCCACCACGTGATCGCGGGGAGAGGGCGCCTCGGAAACCGCGCACCGGCCCTGTCCAGTAAATGCCTCACGCCCCCACGCCTACCTCCATTTAGAGAGGAGGGCGTGAACCGTCCCCTTCATCATGGCCTGACGCATGCTCGCGGGGCTTAGCCCCGCGCACGCCGCCCACGTCACCCACGACGTCGCGGTTGACGCATGCCGTTCCGGGCGTGCGCGGTGGAAACGGAGAGATATGCGGCGTGACCTGGGCCGCGCGTGCCCGTGCACTGTTTTGGGCCTGGCCCAACAGCGCTCGGCACCGTGTCTGGCCCAGGCCCGGGGGCTCCTGTCGGTGTACTAGAGTAGGGGTACCCTAGTATCCCGAACTCATGCACGGGCAGTCGCAGCATCCCGTGGCAAGGCTTGCCGGGTGACCGCCAAGACCCTCCGCGGCTACTTTGAAGACCATTCAAGAACAAAGTACTCCAGACAAGGCCCCGGCAAGAGGAGCTTGCCGGGAAGAAGACCAGACCCCGGCAAGAGGAGCTTGCCGGGAAGGCCAACCAAGGCATACCAAGAAAACTTGCCGCGACGCGCTACTCGCCCCGGCAAGACCCGGTGAGCGACGAGCTCCCGGGCGCGACAAGACAACGACCGCGGCAAGAAGCTTGCCGCGGGAACCGCCTCTCCGAGCCCGCGCTCCAGCACACCCGCCCACGTGTCGCTCTCCCGAGCACACGTGGCGGGAGGCCGTGCAGCTAGGGGTGCGTGGTGGCGAGCAGGCGCTGACAAGATCACCACCGAGGCAAACGGTGGCATCTCTAGCAAGCCCCTTTCGGTACTGTTTAGGCGACATAGACGGGCATTTAATGCCCTTGTCCCCTGCCGTCAGGGTTAGGTATGATAACACTGTAGCGGGTAGCTGTGCCTACTACAGCACCTAGCTGTGCCTATCCACGGCACCCTTTCCATTTTTGCCCTTAGCCCCCGTTGCTCTATGTCGGTAACCCCTTGAGTATAAAAGGAGGCCCGTGTGCAACATAGAGGGGGGTCGGCCACTTTGAGAGCCTTCGGGAGGAAGCCACTTCCCCACACCCGCGCTCAGTCTTGCGAGCCGCCGGCGTGTACTGTAGCACTCCGCGCTCCCGAGCTAGACATCAATACCAAACCACAAAGCAGGAGTAGGGTTTTACGTATCCGTGCGGCCCGAACCTGGGTAAATCGCTCGCGTGCTTCGCCTCGATTTACTCTTTCCACGACCAATCGCCCGTGTGTTTCGCCTCGATCTGCTCTTTGCGTGACCTCCGCCCCCCGCCGAACCGAAAGGGACCCGGTCCGCCGGTCCCATAGGTGTCCGTGGATCTAGCAGCCCCGGCAAGTATGCTCAACCGGATGAAGGCACACCATTTGGATTTCACCTGAAGGAAGTCACCAAGTACCTGAATATTGGATTACCAAGCTTCACGGGAACTTTCAATGCCACTCTGCCTGAAGAGGAGCGCTGGAAGATTCAAGCTCACGTTCCGGGAAGGACATTCGCGCCAATCACGAAGCCCATAGATAGTATTTTCAATGCACCAACCTGGAGTCTGGGAAGGAGCATGGCAGCTCATATCACCATAGGACGCATTGGAGAAGTTTATCAAGAAGACCTCAAGGACACTATCTACCAGATTTGCGGACGTCGAGATGAACAATGGGAGTTAGTCAGCACCAAGAAGGATAGATCCATTGCATCTTTCATCCAGGAGTTAAACCAGCACATTCGACGCCACAAGAACCAGATGTGCAATGATATGATAGAGTTGAAGAATGCGAAGGCAAGGATCATCGAGCTAGAGGGAGAACTGAAGTCTACATGCAAGGACTACATGGACGAGATCGTAGCTCTAGCAAGACACAATGGCGATCTTAAGCAGGAGATTGAAGAACTCAAGAAGAAGTTAGCATCCAAGGAGGAGGACGAGTACGTCGCATGTCCGGACAACTACATCATCATCGACGACACCGATTCGGATCCAAGTGAACCCGACTTTGAAGACGAAGCTGGAGCAGATATCATGGAGTCTTCCACCGGTTCAAATTTCTAGATGACCACCAAATAGTAGTAGTATTCCCCCATGTAAACATTATAGTCGAGCACTTTTGCGATAGCTTTAGATCGTTTGTAAGCCCTTGTTTGATTGATTGAAGTGAATTGTGTGTTTTTGCCTCATGTGCACATGGGTAGTGTTTTCCCTTTAGACCTCACTCTATTCTTATATCTCGTCTTTTCTAAACCCTCAGATGCCTCCGAGACGTGACAATGGATTTCCACCGGAGCTCACTCAGTTGATCCAGCAGCAGAATCAATTGATGCAGATGTTAGTCCAGAACCAGCAGAACAACAACAACAACCCACCACCACCACCACCACCTGTTGACCACTTAGCTCGTTTTCTTAGGCTGAATCCGCCGGTGTTTTCCAGTAGCACCGAGCCAATAGTAGCAGACGATTGGCTCCGCAAGATAGGAAGGGAGTTGACCACTGCAGGATGCACGAATGGTGAGAAAGTGAAGTTTGCCGCACATCAGCTAGACGGACCCGCGGCAGCATGGTGGGAGAATTTCACAGCCACTTACCCAGTTGACACTGTCACATGAGCAAGCTTTCCGCACTGCCTATGTTTCAGCAGGAGCTATGGCCATAAAGAAGCGTGAGTTTCGCAACTTACGCCAAGGAGGAAGGACAGTTGGCCAGTACGTCGACGACTTCAGCAAGTTAGCACGTTATGCCCCAGATGACGTTGCTACGGATGCAGCTAAGCAGGAGAAGTTTCTGGAAGGACTGAATGATGAAGTAAGCATGCATTTGATGGTAGCCACCTTCAACAACTACCAGGAGTTGGTAGATCGTGCCATCATGATTGAAGGGAAGCAACAGCAGATTGAGAACCGCAAGAGGAAGTATGGACAAGGGAAGTATAACTCTGGAGCCCAGCAGAAGCCCCGTTTTACCCCTAATCCGGGATTTCAGTTTCAGCACACCCATGGAGGAGGTAGCTCGCACAACCATAATGGCCACAAGAATGGTAATGGGAATGGAGGAAGCAACGGCCAGAACCGTACCATCCCATCGACCCCAACCAAGAGAGACCTGAGTCAAGTCACCTGTTTCAAGTGTTCCAAGACCGGACATTATGCCAATGAATGTCCTGAAGGCCAGAATGGAAATGGCAATGGGAGCTCTGGGAAGAAGCCGAACCCTTTCAATAGGGGACAAGTGAACCACGTTAATGTGGAGGAGGTTGAAGATCAGCCCGATGCAGTAATCGGTAAGTTTTTGGTTAAGTCATTTACCGCACTCGTTCTTTTCGATACTGGTGCATCGCATTCATACATATCAAGGGGATTTTTGGATAAGTATAACCTGCCAACCCAAGCCCTTAGGTCACCCATGTTAGTAATCTCACCAGGAGCGGAGTTTATGGCTAGACGATGGTGTGATCAGTTACCATTAAGGATTGGTAACTATGTGTTTCCCTCAGACCTAATAATATTGGAATCTCAAGGATTGGATGTGATATTAGGCATGGATTCGTTGTCGATGTATGGAGGAAACATCGACTGTGCTAGTAAGTCAATTTTGCTTACCACACCAGAAGGAAGAAGGATCAAGTATGTATCCCGGCATGTGCCACACAGGACACAAGTAAACTGCCTAACAGGAGTTGTGCAAGAGGAAGTACCAGTGGTAAAGGATTTTCCTGATGTATTTCCTGAGGAATTACCAGGCATGCCACCAGATAGAGACATTGAGTTTTTGATTGAGTTATTACCAGGTACAGGCCCAATATCGAAGCGACCGTACCGGATGCCAGCAAAGGATTTGGTGGAAATTAAGAATCAGATTAAGGAGTTATTGGATAAAGGTTACATTCGCCCAAGTTCTTCGCCTTGGGGATCACCCGTACTTCTAGTGGAAAAGAAGGATGGATCATTAAGGATGGTTATAGATTATCGGGGGTTGAATGTAGTAACCATCAAGAATAAGTACCCACTGCCAATGATCAATGATCTGTTTGATCGTTTGCAAGGAGCTAAAGTGTTTTCCAAGATCGATTTGCGATCAGGGTACCACCAATTGAAGATTCGAGAGCAGGACATACCTAAGACAGCATTCACCACGAGATATGGACTGTATGAGTATACCGTTATGTCATTTGGATTACCTAACGCACCTGCCTATTTTATGAACCTGATGAACAAAGTGTCTATGGAGTTTTTGGATAAGTTCGTCGTAGTGTTCATTGATGACATCCTGGTTTATTCAAGGAATGGAGAGGAGCATAAGGAACATTTGCGTTTGGTTTTGGAGAAACTAAGGGAACATCAGTTATACGCCAAATTCAGCAAATGCGAGTTTTGGTTGAAGGAAGTTGGATTCCTCGGACACGTTATATCCGGAGAAGGTATAGCAGTTGACCCCACAAAGGTTGAGACCGTAACCGAATGGGAAGCACCAACAACAGTTGGAGAGATCCGGAGTTTTCTTGGACTCGCAGGATACTACCGGAGATTCATTGAGAACTTTTCAAAGATTGCAAAGCCTATGACTGAATTGTTGAAGAAGGATACTAAGTTCAAATGGACTGAGGAGTGTGAGGCTAGTTTCCAGGAGTTGAAGAAACGTTTGGTTACCTCACCAGTATGGATTTTGCCAGATCAGACCAAGGATTATGAGGTGTACTGCGACGCTTCACGTCGAGGACTTGGAGCAGTGCTTATGCAGGAAGGGAGAGTTGTTTCATATGCTTCACAACAACTGAAGCCTCATGAGTTGAATTATGCCACGCATGATTTGGAGTTAGCAGCCGTAGTGCATGCGTTGAAAACGTGGAGACATTTCCTCATTGGAAATCATTGTGAGGTGTACACGGATCACAAGAGTTTGAAGTACATTTTCACTCAGAAGGAGTTGAACCTCCGACAAAGGAGATGGTTGGAGCTCATCAAGGATTATGACATGAGATTGCATTACCATCCCGGAAAAGCTAATGTAGTAGCTGATGCATTGAGCCGTAAGAGCCATGTCAACACCCTAATGACGGGAGAAGTACCCAAGGAGTTAGCAGAAAACCTTCGTGAGCTATGTTTGGAAATAGTTCCGAGAGGCTATGTAGCAGCATTGGAGATTCAGTCAACATTGATGGATAAGATCAGAGAAGCCCAGAAATCTGACAAGGAGATTGCTGCTATAAAAGAGAAAATGAGTAAAGGAAAAGCAAAGGGATTTCGTGAGGATGAGGACGATACCCTATGGTTTGAGGACCGTGTTTATGTGCCCAATGACCCGGAGATCAGGAAGTTGATTTTGCAAGAGGCCCATGATTCACCGTATTCGATTCACCCAGGGAATACCAAGATGTATTTGGATTTGAAGGAAACATTCTGGTGGACCGGAATGAAGAAGGATATTGCAGCAGATGTAGCAGTTTGTGATGTATGCCAGAGAGTAAAGGCAGAGCATCAGAAGCCAGCAGGATTGTTACAGCCATTGCCGATACCCGAATGGAAGTGGGATAAGATAGGCATGGATTTTATCACAGGACTACCCAGGACGAAAGCAGGCTATGACTCGATATGGGTAGTAGTTGATCGTTTGACGAAGGTAGCACATTTGATTCTAGTTAAGACCACTTACACCAGTGCTAAGTTGGCAAAGATATACATTACTAGGATCATTTGTTTGCATGGAGTTCCGAGGAGTATCGTATCAGATAGAGGAACCCAATTTACCTCAAAGTTTTGGAATCAGTTGCATGAAACTTTAGGAACCAGACTAGAGTTCAGCACAGCTTTTCACCCGCAGACGGATGGACAGACCGAGAGAGTCAATCAGATTTTGGAAGATATGCTGAGAGCTTGTGCACTAGATTATGGATCTAGTTGGGACGATAACTTGCCATATGCGGAGTTTTCCTATAACAACAGTTACCAAACCAGTTTGAAGATGGCACCTTTCGAAGCTTTATACGGAAGGAGGTGCAGGACACCGTTGTCATGGGACGAAGTTGGAGACCGTCAATTCTTTGGACCAGATTTGATTAAGGAGTCTGAACGGAAAGTTAAGATGATTCGCGATAGGCTCAAGGTAGCCCAGTCCAGGCAGAAGAGCTACGCAGATTCTAAACGCAAGGAGACAGTTTACGAAACCGGAGACAGAGTTTATCTTCGAGTATCCCCACTTCGAGGAGTTAAGCGCTTTGGAGTTAAGGGAAAGTTAGCACCGCGTTTCGTTGGACCATATAAGATCTTGCAACATATGGGAGAAGTCGCTTATAAGTTGGAATTACCAGAGGGACTGTTAGGAGTTCATGATGTATTCCATGTTTCTCAGCTGAAGAAATGTCATGCCGAGATGGCGGAGGCACCGCTAAGAGATACAGTACCGCTTGAAGCGATTCAGTTAAAGGATGACCTAACATATGAGGAGAAGCCAGTCAAGATTCTCGATTATGCCTGTAGAGTTACTCGCAGCAAGGTTATCAAATTTTGCAAAGTTCAGTGGAACCACCACTCAGAGGATGAAGCCACCTGGGAGAGAGAAGAAGATTTGCTCAAAGACCACCCTCACCTATTTTCTAGCCAACCCGAATCTCGAGGGAGAGATTCATCTTAAGGGGGGTAGGTTTGTAACATCCCAAATTTGCAATTTGGAATGTTATACATTAGATCATCACGCATAACATATTTTTTTCTTGTATTTTGGTTGATCCTAGAAATTTCAGGCAACTCAAGGACCTTCGGAGAGAGTTGGGGATTTCGTTATTTTCATATTTGAGAGTTTTCTCGAATTTGAAAAGAGGATCATTTGATTTATTTATTTCATCTTCAATTATTTTTCCAATATCAAAATATGAGAGAGGGAATAATATGACTTTCCCAAATTTAGGAAAAAATGAAGATTTAATAAATAGATCAAATTTTTGTTTGCCGGAGTTCTTTTTGCATTTTTTTGGATAGGGAAAAATGCGCATTTTTGAAAATTGCATTTTAGGTCCGGAGTAAAGTTCATTTTGTTCGGCTCATTTTTAGGAGTCGGGGAAAAATTTACTTTAGATTTTTCGGAGTTCGTTTAGTTTCTTTTTCTTTTGTTTTCTGCGCGCGAAAACCGTTTAAAAAAAGGGAGCCTCCCGCCAGGCCAGCCGGGCCAAAGGCCCAGCCAGCTGGCCGCCCCAGCCTCCAGTGCGCTGCGCGCCAGGCACAGGAGCGCAGGCCGCCGCCTCGCCTCTTGCTCTAGCCGAATCCTAGTAGGATTCTTAGCCCCCTTTCCTTTGTTTCGTTTTCCTTTTTCCTCTCTTTTTCTTGTCCCCTACCCCAAGTAAATCCCCCCCTCACCTATATAAATACCCCAACACCCCCCCTCCAAATCATCAAATCAAACCCCAAGCCCTCCACCGCACCCTACACTCGCGCCGCGCCCCAAGTCGCCGCCACCGCGCCACCCCACACCCGCGCCGCCGCACCTTGCCCATGCCACCGCCGCAACTTGCCCACGCCGCCGCCGCCCTACGCCACGCCGCCGGAGCCTCTCGCCGGAGACCTCACCGGAGGTTTCCCCGCATCTCTTTTCCTCGGATCGTTTTCTTCTAATCGTTCCGATTCTTTTCTTCTCTTCTGATTCATTTTCTAGATTGGTTTTTCATTTCGGTTTTCTTCTCCGAAACCCTAGATCGGATTCGTTTTCTTTTCCGATTTAGTTGCCTTTGGGCCGTTCACCGGACCATTCGTCCTAATGAACGTGATCACCAGATTCTTCTAGGTTAATGAACGTCCGTTCATATAACCGTTCATCTTTTTCTTCTCGTCGGATTTATTCCGCGATCGCGATCTCAGATCCGATCTTCGTTCTAGTTTATCTTCTCGCTCATTTATCGGAATCAGGTGATTCAAGCGCCTGGAGTTTCGTTTCGAAACCGCCGTTCCATCTAATCAACTTAAACAAGTTTTTGCCCCGGTAAAATTCGACCTAGTTTCAACTTGCTAGAACCGAGTTGTTTTCTTCCGCCGTTTGTTTTCCGTTTCTTTGTTCGGTTCGTTTTTTCTTTGCAACCGGAGTTCTTAAGTTGAACTTTCTGGTTCGTTCTCTTGTTCAAGTTTTACCTGTGCATTAGATGAGTACTTATTGTGTGCTTGTTGTTTGTCTGCGATAGATCACCCGGATTGCGCCGCCTGTTACTTCGAAACCCTAGGACTCGCGGATCATCAGCAAGGCAAGTAACACTTTGATCATACCTTTCTACAACCCATGTTTTATTGCATTAGATCAATCCTCACACATTGGATGACTAGGATCTAATTAAATTGTAGGATGGAAAGTAGATGAGGTAGTACCTATCACCTGTATTATTATTATGAAACCTTTGGGAGTTACTTCTACGTTTGCTTATTATGCCATGCTATGCTAGTAGACGTGGATTGGGTGAGTGATATTCCATGACAGATGTGAGTTGATAATTTTAATGGTTTATCTAAGGTGGCAACTTAAACACACATCTGGGTGGATTGAGGCACCTGATGTCTATCAGGACTTGCCTGTTTTATTTTGGACCGCCACCCAGGCCCAAAGGGATCATAAGATCTTTCATGCTAGAAACTTCCGTGTGCAGCCACATGCTACTATGGGCTCTGGCGTAGTTGACTAAGTTGTGCGAACTCTTACGGGGTGGACTAGCAGATGTAGGGGTTGTAGGTGGTACGGTCTACCCCACATGTAAGGTGCTAGCGCTTCTGAAAGACTATGTCTCGGTCATCCGTTTCTCAAACACCATGTAGTGCGAGAAAACAAACGGAGGCGATCGAGTCATGTGGGGAAAAGTGCGCAAACCTCTGCAGAGTGTACAAACTAATCATGATTAGCCGTGTCCCCGGTTATGGACAACTTGAGTATCTAGTACTTGAATATCATGTGAATCTCAACATGTTACTTCTAATTAATGTTGTTGGGTTTAATTGTTCACTTAATTGGGATCGGAATGCTGTCAACCATTCTCGATGTTTAATAACCACCATCATAGTTAAATAAATTTATTCCTTTGCAGTAGGGAAAAACTGGCTTTACGCAAAACTGTAACCATAGAGCTTTCCACCAGCCATATATGCATATAGTATAGCTGTTTCATTCCATTATTCTCTATGTGTTACATTGCCAGCATATTCCATGTGCTGACCCGTTTTCGGGCTGCAACTTCTCATGTTGCAGACTTTTCAGACGACGAGTAAGGTGTTTTAGGTCGTGGTTCTATACTCAATGATGCTGTCGGAGTTGATGGACCCATTTATCTTCCAAGTCTTCCGCTGTTAACGACACTAGATGGCCTTAAGCCATGTTTATTGTAATAAGTTCTCTTTGAGACAACGATGTAATAAGTGTGTGATTGCCACTCTGCTATAAATCCTTCGATGTACTATGTGGTGTCAGCATTACTGATCCAGGGATGACACCTAAGCACAGAGCGCTTGATCCATTTGGATCGGGTCGCGACAATGAGACTCCGCCGCCACGAGGCGGAACCTTGGCGGATCCAATCTAGAGCTCCGGCAGAGCTGTTCTGCCGGGGATACTTCCCTCCGGGAGGGGGAAATCATCACCATCGTCATCACCAACGCTCCTCTCATCGGGAGAGGGCAATCTCCATCAACATCTTCACCAGCACCATCTCATCTCCAAACCCTAGTTCATCTCTTGTATCCAATTCTTGTCTCAAAGTCTGGGATTGGTGCTAGTAGGTTGCTAGTAGTGTTGATTACTCCTTGTAGTTGATGCTAATTGGTTTATTTGGTGGAAGATCATATGTTCAGATCCTATATGCATATTATTACCCCTCTGATTATGAACATGAATATGCTTTGTGAGTAATTACGTTTGTTCCTGAGGACAAGGGAGAAGTCTTGCTATTAGTAGTTGTGTGAATTTGGTATTCGTTTGATATTTTGATAAGATGTATGTTGTCTAGCCTCTAGTGGTGTTATGTGAACATCGACTACATAACACTTCACCATTATTTGGGCCTAGAGGAAGGCATTGGGAAGTAATAAGTAGATGATGGGTTGCTAGAGTGACAGAAGCTTAAACCCTAGTTTATGCATTGCTTCGTAAGGGGCTGATTTGGATCCATATGTTTCATGCTATGGTTAAGTTTACCTTAATACTTTTGTTGTAGTTGAGAATGCTTGCAATAGAGGTTAATCATAAGTGGGATGCTTGTTCAAGTAAGAACAGCACCCAAGCACCGGTCCACCCACATATCAAATTATCAAAGTATCGAACGCGAATCATATGAACGTGATGAAAACTAGCTTGACGATATTCCCATGTGTCCTCGGGAGCGCTTTTCCTATTATAAGAGTTTTTTCCTGCTTGTTCTTTGCTACAAAAGGATTGGGCCACCTTGCTGCACTTTATTTACTTTTGTTACTTGTTGCTCGTTACTATTTATCCTATCACAAAACTATCTGTTACCACTTATTTCAGTACTTGCAGAGAATACCTTACTGAAAACTGCTTATCATTTCCTTCTACTCCTCGTTGGGTTCGAAACTCTTACTTATCGAAAGGACTATGATAGATCCCCTATACTTGTGGGTCATCAAGACTCTTTTCTGGCGATGTTGCCGGGGAGTGTAGCGCCTTTGGTAGGTGGAATTTGGTAAGGAAAAATTTATATAGTGTGCTGAAATTTACTGCCACTTGTTACTATGGAAAGTAATTCTCTGAGGGGCTTGTTCGGGGTATCTTCACTCCGTCCAGTAGAGCAAAGAGTTGCTCCTCAACCTACTGAACCTATTGAAAATGAAATTCCTTATGAGTATCCTTCGGGTATGATAGAAAAACTGCTAGCTAATCCTTTTACAGGAGATGGAACAAAGCATCCTGATGAGCACTTAATATATGTGGATGAAGTTTGTGGATTATTTAAGCTTGCAGGTATACCCGATGATGTTGCTAAGAAGAAGGTCTTCCCTTTATCTTTGAAGGGAGACGCATTGATATGGTATAGGCTATGTGATGATATGAGATCATGGGACTATAAAAGATTGAAGCTGGAATTTCATCAAAAGTATTACCCTATGCATCTTGTTCATTGTGATCGCAATTATATATATAATTTCTGGCCTCGCGAAGGAGAAAGCATTGCTCAAGCTTGGGGGAGGCTTAAATCAATGTTATATTCATGCCCCAATCATGAGCTCCCAAGAGAAATAATTATGCAAAGTTTTTATGCTCGGCTTTCTGAAAACAATCGCACCATGCTCGATACTTCCTGTGTTGGCTCTTTTATGATGAAGACTACTGAATTCAGATGGAATTTATTGGATAGAATTGAACGCAACTCTGAAGATTGGGACCTCGATGAAGGTAAGGAGTCAGGTATGACACCTGAGTTTGATTGTGTTAAATCTTTTATGGATACCGATATTTTCCGTAAGTTTAGCACTAAATATGGACTTGACTCTGAGATAGTAGCTTCTTTCTGTGAATCTTTTGCTACTTATGTTGACCTCCCTAAGGAGAAGTGGTTTAAATATCATCCTCCCATAGAAGTAAAAGTAGTTGCACCTATTAAAGTTGAAGAAAAGACTGTCACTTATAATGATCCTATTGTTCCTACTTCTTATGTTGAGAAACCACCTTTCCCTGTTTGAATAAAGGATCATGCTAAAGCTTCAACTGTTGTTCGTAAAAGCAATATTAGAACTTATACACCTCCTGAGCAAGTTAAAGTAGAACCTAATATTGCTATTGTTAAAGATCTCTTGTCTGATAATATTGATGGGCATGTTATTTAGTTCGAAGGTGAAACTGCTAGAATTGCTAAACCTTGTGATAAAGATAAACATAGACGTGTGGTAGGTGTGCCTGTTATTTCTGTTAAAATAGGAGATCATTGTTATCATGGCTTATGTGATATGGGTTCTAGTGCTAGTGTTATACCTTATGACTTATACAAAGAAATTATGCATTACATTGCACCTGTTGAATTAGAAGATATTGATGTCACAATTAAACTTGACAATAGAGACACTATTTCAGCGATGGGAATTGTTAGAGATGTTGACGTCTTGTGTGGGAAAGCTAAATATCCTGCTGATTTTCTTGTTCTTACTTCCCCACAAGATAGTTTTTGTCCCATTATATTTTGTAGAACCTTCTTAAATACTGTCAATGCTACCATAGATTGCACAAAGAATGTTGTTACTGTTGGCTTGGATGATATGGTTCATGAGTTTAATTTCTCTAAATTTAGTAAACAACATCATGAGGAAGAATTACCTAGTAAGGATGAAATTATTGGTCTTGCTTCTATTGCCATACCTCCTAGTGATCCTTTAGAACACTATTTGCTAGACCATGAAAATGATATGTTCATGAATGAAAGAAGGGAAATAGATGAAGTATTCTTTAAACAGGAACCTATTCTGCATCACACCTTGCCTATTGAAATCTTAGGGGATCCTCCTCCACCCAAGGGTGATCCCGTGTTTGAGCTTAAACCTTTGCCTGATAATCTTAAATATGCTTATCTTCATGAAAAGAAGATATATCATGTTATTATTAGTGCTAACCTTTCAGAGCATGAAGAAGAAAGATTATTGAAAACTCTGAAGAAGCATCGTGTTGCTATTGGATATACTCTTGATGATCTTAAGGGCATTAGTCCCACTCTATGTCAACATAAAATAAATTTGGAAGCAGATGCCAAACCAGTTCGTGATCCTCAACGACGTCTGAATCCTAAAATGAAAGAAGTGGTAAGAAAAGAAATACTAAAGCTTCTGGAGGCAGGTATAATTTATCCAGTTGCTAATAGTGAGTAGGTAAGTCTTGTCCGTTGTGTCCCTAAGAAGGGAGGTATTACTGTTGTTCCTAACGATAAAGATGAATTGATTACACAAAGAATTATCACAGGTTATAGGATGGTAATTGATTTCCGCAAATTAAATAAAGCTACTAAGAAAGATCATTACCCCTTACCTTTTATTGATCAAATGCTAGAAAGATTATGCAAACATACACACTATTGCTTTCTAGATGGTTATTCTGGTTTCTCTCAAATACCTGTGTCAGCTAGAGATCAATCAAAGACTACTTTTACATGCCATTTTGGTACTTTTGCTTATAGACATATGCCTTTTGGTTTATGTAATGCACCTGCTACCTTTCAAAGATGCATGATGGCTATATTCTCTGACTTTTGTGAAAAGATTTGTGAGGTTTTCATGGACGACTTTTCCGTCTATGGTTCCTCTTTTGATGATTGCTTGAGCAATCTTGATCGAGTTTTGCAGAGATGTGAAGAAACTAATCTTGTCTTGAATTGGGAAAAGTGCCACTTTATGGTTAATGAAGGTATTATCTTGGGGCACAAAGTTTCTGAAAGAGGTATTGAAGTTGATAAAGCCAAGGTTGATGCTATTGAAAAGATGCCATGTCCCAAGGACATCAAAGGTATAAGAAGTTTCCTTGGTCACGCTGGATTTTACAGGAGGTTCACTAAGGACTTCTCAAAAATTTCTCAGCCTCTGACTAAATTATTGCAAAAATTATACCATTTGTCTTTGATGATGATTGTGTAGAAGCATTTGAAATACTTAAGAAAGCATTAGTCACTGCACCTGTTGTTCAGCTACCTGATTGGAACCTACCCTTTGAAATTATGTGTGATGCTAGTGATTATGCTGTAGGTGCTGTTCTAGGGCAAATAGTTGATAAGAAATTAAATGTTATTCATTATGCTAGTAAGACTCTTGACAATGCTCAAAGAAATTATGCTACTACTGAAAAAGAGATTTTAGCAGTTGTATTTGCTTGTGATAAGTTCAGATCTTATATTGTTGATTCTAAAGTAACTATTCAAATTGATCATGCTGCTATTAAATATCTTATGGAAAAGAAAGATGCTAAACCTAGACTTATTAGATGGGTTCTCTTGCTACAAGAATTTGATTTGCGTATTGTTGATAGAAAAGGAGCTGAGAGCCCCATTGCAGACAACTTGTCTAGGTTAGAAAATATTCTTGATGACCCACTACCTATTAATGATAGCTTTCCTGATGAACAATTAAATGTTATAAGTACTTCTCGTAGTACTCCATGGTATGCTGATTATGCTAATTATATTGTTGCTAAGTTTATACCACCTAGCTTCACATACCAGCAAAAGAAAAAGTTTTTCTATGATTTAAGACATTACTTTTGGGATGACCCACATCTTTATAAAGAAGGAGTAGATGGTGTTATTAGACGTTGTGTACCTGAGCATGAACAGGAACATATCCTACGTAAGTGTCATTCCAAAGCTTATGGAGGACACCACGCTGGAGATAGAACTGCACATAAGGTATTGCAATCTGGTTTTTATTGGCCTACTCTCTTCAAGGATGCCCGTAAGTTTGTCTTGTCTTGTGATGAATATCAAAGATTTGGTAATATTAGTAGACGTCAAGAAATGCCTATGAATTATTCTCTTGTTATTGAACCGTTTGATGTTTGGGGCTTTGATTATATGGGACCTTTTCCCGCCTCTAATGGATACACACATATTTTAGTTGCTGTTGATTACATTACTAAGTGGGTAGAAGCTATTCCAACTAGTAGTGCTGATCATAACACTTCTATTAAAATTCTTAAGGAAGTTATTTTCCCGAGTTTGGAGTCCCTAGATATTTAATGACTGATAGTGGTTCACACTTTATTCATGGTGCTTTCCGTAAAATGCTTGCTAAATATGATCTTAATCATAGAATTGCATCTCCTTATCACCCACAGTCTAGTGGTCAAGTAGAGTTGAGCAATAGAGAGCTCAAATTAATTTTGCAAAAGACTGTTAATAGGTCTAGAAAGAATTGGTCCAGGAAACTTGATGATGCATTATGGGCTTATAGAACTACATATAAAAATCCTATGGGTATGTCTCTGTATAAAATGTTCTATGGAAAAGCATGTCACTTACCTCTCAAACTAGAACATAAGGCATATTGGGCTATTAAAGAGCTCAACTATGATTTTAAACTTGCCGGTGAAAAGAGGTTATTTGATATTAGTTCACTTGATGAATGGAGAACCCAAGCTTATGAAAATGCCAAGTTGTTTAAAGAAAAAGTTAAAAGATGGCATGACAAAGGATACAAAAGCGTGAGTTTAATGTAGGTGATTATGTATTGCTATACAACTCTCGTTTAAGATTTTTTGCAGGAGAACTTCTCTCTAAATGGGAAGGCCCCTATGTTATCGAAGAGGTCTATTGTTCCGGTGCCATAAAGATCAACAACTTCGAGGGCACAAATCCGAAAGTGGTAAACGGTCAAAGAATCAAACATTATATCTCAGGTAATCCCATAAATGTTGAAACCAATATTATTGAAACCGTAACCCCGAAGGAATACATAAGAGACACTTTCCGGAACATTTCAGACTCCGAAAAGGAATAGGTATGTGGTACGGTAAGTAAACTGACTCCAAAACAATTTTTAAGGCAATATTTCTCCGTTTTGGAATATTTAGAAAAATAGAAAAATAAGTAGCAGTCCGGGAAGGACACGAGGGCCCCACGAGGGTGGTGGGCGCGCCCCCTACCTCGTGAGCACCTCGTGTGCCTTCTGGACTCCGTTTTCTTGCACGTTACGTATTTTGGTTGGTAAAAATTCATTATATAACCTCCCGAAGGTTTTGACTCCCGTATCACGCAAACCTCCTCTGTTCTTGTTTCGAGCTGTTTTTTGTCAGGGTTTTCCAGGCTAGGCATCATGTTGTCTCCCTCCTCCAACAATGGTGACAATGATGCTTGGCTAATGAAGATAGATCTGAAGAGGAAAGAACCCACGAGGGTCAACAAGGATGAACGGATCAAGAAGGCTACGGAGGATCAAGCTCCGGCAGCAAAAGACATCCTTCAACTTGATCATAACTTTCTTACCCCAACTGAGATCGAAGCTTTCAAGATGATTGAATTAGCTCGTATACAAAACAGGTATCTCACACAAGAAAATATTTTGTTGAAGGAGCATATTGTTGCACTCAAGGGCGGTATTCGCAAACTGGAGGACCTCTTACGCTCGATGTGCGATTATCCGTCACCTCCACCTTCTTCACCGACAAAGGAGATATAATCACATGGGTATGGGCACTCCCCTTGGCAACTGCCAAGCTTGGGGGAGGTGCCCCGTTATCGTATCACAATCACAACTCCTATCTTTACCGTTTTTCTTAGTTCGATCCTATTAGTAGTATCTTGATCTAGTAGAATAAAGTTTATGGCATGATCTAGTTTTGAGTTTTGCTTTATGATCTCTCTATGTAATCGAGTCAGTGGGCTATATATAATAAAGATTAGTGTCGAGTTAAGGGCTTGATTATTTTGCCATGATCTTGGGTGAATAAAAGAAAAGAGAAAAAGAATAAAAAGAAACAAAAAGTTCATATTGATCTTATTGAGAGTAATGACTTCACATAGAAAGAGTATGATGATTAAAAGTTGTTGGGAGTTGGCAGACATAGCTTTGGTCATTGTTGCAATTAATAGGAAGTAATAAGGAAAGAGAGGTTTTCACATATAGATATATTATCATTGACATATTTTATGATTGGGAGCACTCATTAAAATATGACATGCCAAAGAGTTGATGTTGGACAAGGAAGACAACGTAATGAGTTATGTCTTTCTTACATCTCAGATAAAGTATGTTGTCATGGATCCTCTAACTTGTTGAGCTTGCCTTTCCCCCTCATGCTAGCCAAATTCTCAGCACTAAGTAGAAATACTACTTGTGCTTCCAAATACCCTTAAACCAGTTTTGCCATGAGAGTCCACCATATCTACCTATGGATTGAGTAAGATCCTTCAAGTAAGTTGTCATCGGTGCAAAGCAATAAAAATTGCTCTAAATGTGTATGATTGATTGGTGTGGGAGAAATAATCTTTATACGATCTTGTGATGTGGAAGTAATAAAAGTGATGGACTGCATAATATAGGTTCATATCACAAGGGGCAATATAAAGTGATGTTCTTTCGCATTGAGATTTTATACATCCAACCATAAAAGCGCATGGCAACCTTTGCTTCCCTTTGCGAAGGGCCTATCCTTTATTATTATATTCTACCTTATGCAAGAGTCATGGTGATCTTCACCTTTCCTTTTTCATTTTATCCTTTGGCAAGCTCAGCATGTTGGAAAGAACATGATATATATATCTAATTGGATGTAGGGGAGCATTAACCATTATTGTTGACATTACCTTGAGGTAAAAGGTTGTGGGGCAAAACTATAAGCCCCTATCTTTCTCTGTGTCCGATTAAAACTCCGTAACCACAAGTATCGCGTGAGTGTTAGCAATTATGGAGGACTAAATGATAGTTGAGTATGTGGACCTGCTTTTTAGCTCTGACATAGACTCTTTCCGATGTTATGATAAATTGCAATTGCTTCAATGACTGAGATTATAGTTTATCGGAGCCCAATAAGGTTTATGATTTATACTTTTGCATTGTGAATAGATCATCACTTGAACATAAGTAGTCATATGACAAAATCTATATATGTTGCTGTTATAAGAATAATCATGATGCCTTCATGTCCATATTTTATTTTTATCGACACCTCTACCTCTAAACATGAGGACATATTTATTGTTATCGGCTTTTCGCTTGAGGACAAGCGAGGTATAAGCTTGGGGGAGTTGATACGTCCATTTTGCATCATGCTTTTATATCGATATTTATCGCATTATGGACTGTTATTTCACTTTATGTCACAATACTTATGGCTATTCTCTCTTATTTTACAAGGTTTACATAAAGAGGGAGAACGCCGACAACTGGAATTCTGGGCTGGAAAAGGAGCAAATATTAGAGACCTATTCTGCGCAACTCCAAAAGTCCTCAAACTCCATGGAATGTCTTAAAATAAATAAAGAAAAATCCTCGCCAAAGATGAAGGCCAGGGGGCCCACACCCTACTCACGAGGGTGGGGGCGCGCCCCCCTACCTCATGGGCCCCCTGGTGGCTCTCCGACGCCCATCTTCCCCTATATGAAGTCTTTCGATGAGAAAAAAATAGGAAGGAACTTTTCGGGACGAGACTCCGCCGCCACGAGGCGGAACCTTGGCGGATCCAATCTAGAGCTCCGGCAGAACTGTTCTGCCGGGGATACTTCCCTCTAGGAGGGGGAAATCATCACCATCGTCATCACCAATGCTCCTCTCATTGGGAGAGGGCAATCTCCATCAACATCTTCACCAGCACCATCTTATCTCCAAACCCTAGTTCATCTCTTGTATCCAATTCTTGTCTCAAAGTCCGGGATTGGTGCTAGTAGGTTGCTAGTAGTGTTGATTACTCCTTGTAGTTGATGCTAATTGGTTTATTTGGTGAAAGATCATATGTTCAGATCCTATATGCATATTATTACCCTCTAATTATGAACATGAATATCCTTTTTGAGTAATTACGTTTGTTCCTGAGGACAAGGGAGAAGTCTTGCTATTAGTAGTCATGTGAATTTGGTATTCGTTTGATATTTTGATAAGATGTATGTTGTCTAGCCTCTAGTGGTGTTATGTGAACGTCGACTACATAACACTTCACCATTATTTGGGCTAGAGGAAGGCATTGGGAAGTAATAAGTAGATGATGGGTTGCTAGAGTGACAGAAGCTTAAACCCTAGTTTATGCGTTGCTTCGTAAGGGACTGATTTGGATCCATATGTTTCATGCTATGGTTAGGTTTACCTTAATACTTTTGTTGTAGTTGAGGATGCTTGCAATAGAGGTTAATCATAAGTGGGATGCTTGTTCAAGTAAGAACAACACCCAAGCACCGGTCCACCCACATATCAAATTATCAAAGTATCGAACACGAATCATATGAACGTGATGAAAACTAGCTTGACGATATTCCCATGTGTCCTCGGGAGAGCTTTTCCTATTATAAGAGTTTGTTCCGGCTTGTCCTTTGCTACAAAAGGATTGGGCCACCTTGCTGCACTTTATTTACTTTTGTTACTTGTTGCTCGTTACAATTTATCCTATCACAAAACTATCTGTTACCACTTATTTCAGTACTTGCAGAGAATACCTTGCTGAAAACCGCTTATCATTTCCTTCTACTCCTCATTGGGTTCGACACTCTTACTTATCGAAAGGACTACGATAGATCCTCTATACTTGTGGGTCATCAGTGGCCCACAAGGCAGGGGGCGCGCCCACGGGATAGAGTGCACCCCCCACCCTTCTGGATGGCAGGTGGCCCCCTCTGGTGCTTTCTTCGCCCAATATTTTTTATATATTCCAAAATAATTCTCCATGAAGTTTCAGGACTTTTGAAGTTGTGCAGAATAGGTCTCTAATATTTCCTCCTTTTCCAGTCCAGAATTCCGGCTGTCGGCATTCTCCCCTCTTCATGTTAACCTTATAAAATAAGAGAGAAAAGGCATAAGTATTGTGATATAATGTCTAATAAGAGGCCATAATGTAATAAATATCGATATAAAAGCATGATGCAAAATGGACATATGAACTTCCCCAAGCTTAGACCTCGCTTGTCCTCAAGCGAAAGCCGATATCAAAAAATATGTCCACGTGCTTAAGAGATAGAGGTGTCAATAAAAAATACGGACATGAGGGCATCATGATCATCTTTAGAACAACAACATATATTGTCATATAATTTCTTATGCTAAAGTAACAATTCATTCACAAGGTAAAGTATGAATTAGAAACTTTATTGAGAACTAACAAACTATGATCTCAGTCATCGAAGCAATTCAATTTATCATAACATCGGAAAGAGTCAATATAAGAGCTTTTCAGCAAGTCCACATACGCAACTATCATTTAGTCTTTCACAATTGCTAACACTCACGTGATACTTATGAGTTCAAAGCCTTAGTTAGACACAGAGAAAGATAGGGGCTTTTAGTTTTGCCTCCCGACCTTTTACCTCAAGGGTAATGTCAACAATAATACTTTATGATAACCTACATCCGAGTGGATATATATATATATATATATATATATATATATATATATATATATCCAGATCTCTCCAACACATAGTGCTTGCCAAAGGAAAAAGTGTAAAAAGGAAAGGTGAAGATCACCATGACTCTTGTATAAGGGTAGAAGATAAAAGAAAAAGATAGGCCCTTCGTAGAGGGAAGCAGAGGTTGTCATGCGCTTTTACGGTTGGATACACAAAATCTTAATGCAAAAGAACGTCACTTTATATTGCCGCTTGTGATAAAGAACTTTATTATGCAGTCCATCGCTTTTATTTCTTCCATATCACAAGTTTGTATAAAGCTTATTTTCTTCATACTAATAGATCATACATATTTAAAGAGCAATTTTTATTGCTTGCATTGATGACAACTTACTTGAAGGATCTTACTCAATCCATAGGTAGGTATGGTGGACTCTCATGGCAAAACTGGTTTAAGGCATGTTTGGAAGCACAAGTAGTATCTCTACTTGGTGCAAAAAAATTGGCTAGCATGAGAGGGAAAGGCAAGCTCAACATGTTGGAGGATCCATGACAATATAACTTCTATTCAGACATAAGCAAACATAACTCATTATGTTGTCTTCCTTGTCCAACATCAACTTCTTAGCATGTCATATTTTAATGAGTGCTCACAATTACAAAAGATGTCCAAGATAGTATATTTATATGTGAAGCCTCTCTTTCTTTATTACTTCCTATTAATTGCAACAATGACCAAAAACTATGTTTGTCAACTCTCAACAACTTTTATTCATCATACTCTTTATATATGTGAAGTCATTACTCTCCATAAGTTCAATACATGATCTTTTTATTTATTTTTGTTCTTTCTTTTATTTAATTCCCTCAAGATCATAGCAAGAAAGCGAAGCCCTCAACTCAAAACTACTCTTTATTATATATAACTCAAGGACTCGATTACATAAATAGAGATCAAAACAAAACTCAAAGATAGATCATACTAAAAACTTTATTCTTCTAGATCAATATATAACCAAAAGGATCAAACTAAGAAAAACGATAATGGTAAAGGTGTGATGGTGATACGATACTGGGGCACCTCCCCCAAGCTAGGCAGTTGCCAAGGGGAGTGCCCATACCCGTGTATTTATGTCTCTTTCTCCGGAAGTGGTGATGATGGAGTTGTTGAAGTGGTATCCTTCTTCCTCAGCTTTAGGTTGAGGATAGAATTTTCCTCCCTTAAGTCATCGGTCTCCTGCTGAAGCCTTAATATCTTTTTACATAGTTCCTATTTGTTTTCCTACAAGATACGAAAAGTGATAAACTCCATCTTAGGTTTCTTTGCTTTATTAGGAAGACTTGACTTTTTGAACTCCACGTGCATGTCCCCAGGTTGGGGAAGTGGGAGTTCCTCTTCATCGGAACTTGTCGCTTCCTTTCCTTTCAGATCATAGTCTTCTTATTCCTTCGTGGTCCAACCATAATGCTCCAAATCCCCATAGACCATGGGGTCTGCAATGTAACCAGCAAGACATGCGCTTCGTCAGATAGCACTGTCTGCTCTGAAGACCTTGTTTCCATTCCAGATTTTTCCATGACTGTGTCGAATGGCTGATGCACAGGAAGAGTAATTGAATGTACTAAAATTGTTGACAAATTTAATACGTAATAAAAATGATGGCATGATATAATTCACATATAAGATGACTGGCTAACCAGGGTGGCATTGCAAAATTCACATATATGATGCCTGGCTAAACAAGATGGCATTGCATGATTCACATATACGATAAAGAAACTAAACATATGGCATTCACACAAAGCATGTCTAAACTAAGCAGATGACATATTTGATGTATAAAATAAGAAATGCAAGGCACCATATGCATGATATTACCAACATCAACATGCCAAGTTAGAGTGAAGACCTCAGGGGGTAAATAGGAGTGGTCTTCTCCTTCTGAACCCCCCTCAGAACAGTTATCTTCCTCTTGATTACAATCCAAAATGGGTGGAGGGGGCTGCCTTTGCGCCCACCATGGAGCGACGTATGCATGAAATTTTATTGCCACGCAAGGCTCGTCTCCTTTGCTCTACATGTTTAGTTCCATTGTG
Organism: Triticum dicoccoides; assembly: GCF_002162155.2. Taxonomy (NCBI): domain Eukaryota; kingdom Viridiplantae; phylum Streptophyta; class Magnoliopsida; order Poales; family Poaceae; genus Triticum; species Triticum dicoccoides. The sequence goes on along the minus strand of NC_041390.1, from coordinate 529,002,130 downwards.
TACAATAACTGACATGCATAGGAATAAAACCTAGTGAGATTATGTAAGGAGTGCATGCACAAATCCAGAGTGATGGTAGCAAACTGTGGATAGACCCAAAACCAATGATAGCAGGCAAATAATAGCTTTAGTTAAAAAATACAGATAATGGATCCTTTAATGTTTGTTTGCACCCAACATGAAACTCGTAGTAGACACCCGAGATTAAACAGATAGTAGAAAGATAGTACTGATTGCTGCCCCAATATGTACCCCACAACCATTTAAAAACTCAAGTTTCAGCATTAGTTTGGACCTGACTCAGAGTCTAATAGGTGAACACGACGATAAAGTAGCATGTCATCATATTAAGCGATGCATAACATAAGCAGACACGGAAGAGTGTGACCTCTCTTGCGGACCCGTGTAGTCCTCAAGATCATATGCTCAGTTGATGATGGTAATGCAGTTGTCGTGGCTGCCGGCGGCGGGGAAGAAGATCTGAGGTGACGAAATACAGTTTGGAGAGGGGATCCCTGCTGTGGTGAACCCTTCCGTCGTTGGAGCACCTGAGCTGGGGTGGAACACATCGCAGTAGGAGCAGGACAAACCACACAAGGTTTTCTTTGACACATATCTGTAACAGAAGTAATTGTGTAAGGGCTTGTTTGAATTTGAGGATTCTAACAATGCAGGATAGGAAATAGGCAGGAATAGGATAGGAATGCATGTGCAAAACAGAGAATTTAAAAACACATGATTTCTACCAATCTTGGTGTTTGGTTCACAAGAATTGGAAGATCACATGATGCAAAGAAGCATGGTGAGATTAAGTCAAACCACAAGAAAATGTACGGTTATAATGCTATTATGCTACTATCTCTTAGTCTTGTGCTTCATGAATAGGAATTTGAAAAGGAGGGCAAGTGGAAATTAAAATTCCTACAGTTTTTCTTTCAAGGAGACACTAAATGAACAAATCCTACAGTTTTCCTTTGCTCCATTCCTTTGAACCAAATGCATGAATAGTAGTACCATACGAAACTTTCCAATTCCTATGTTTTTCCTTCACTTTTACTTTCAAGCATTGGCGATTCTAGTAGGCAGGCTTGAGCAAGGAAAAGCCTACAATCAAAAAATGTTTTTGTGCTACTTCTACTACTTTGGACTTAGGCCATTGTCCTACTAGCTCAACTCCCAAGCCCATCGACAAATGCACAGCTCAAACGCGCAGAGATAAATAATGATGGCATTCAAGAGAGTCCATCACGGATAGCTAAGTTGCCTGGTACCTCACTGCTTGTCATATAGTAAGATAAAATAATCGTATTTCACGTTACTATGTGTGCTCAGTGGACAATATATATAACATGTAGAGTAAAAAGAGATGCAACAAGTGTACAACCTCTTTGGTGAAGCCATGTCGATCTCAGCGTGATTGGGTTGGTCGGTGAGGATGCTACGGCTGACTTGGCTGCCGGAGGAGGGTGAGAAGATCTTAGGCATCTGGAGATGGAGCCCGGGGTACTGCTCGGCTGTGATGGAGGGTTTCATTGTTGGAGCAGCTCCAATGAGTTGTACGACGCCTAGGCTGAAGCAGGACAAGAGAGACAACATTAACCTGAGCGAATTCTAATAGTATCTCCAATAGATGACGTAAAATACATAACCACAAAGTGCTAGATGTAAAATACATCAGCTGCTCATCTCTGATCTTAACTGTCGAAACTGAATTTTGCTGTCAAAACTAAATTTTACTGTCGAAACTAAATTTTACTGTCAAAACTGAACGCACTACTAGCAGAAAAGCAGTAGCAGCAGCGCGTGCGAGAGCCGGGGCAGCTGATCATTTAGCAGTTCATCTTCAACCTCCACCCCCCTGAGCCGCCAGCCACCACCGGCCAAACCGCCATGATACGTCTCCGTCGTGTCTACTTTTCCAAACACTTTTGCCCTTGTTTTGGACTCTAACTTGCATGATTTGAATAGAACTAACCCGGACTGATGCTGTTTTCAGCAGAATTGCCATGATGTTATTTATGTGCAGAAACAAAAGTTCTCGGAATGACCTGAAACTTCACGGAACGTCTATTTGGAAATAATAAAAAATCCTTGCAAAAGATGAAGACCAGGGGGCCACACCCTAGCCACGAGGGTGGGGGGCGCGCCTGCCCCCACAAGGCGCGCCCCCTACCTCGTGGACCCCCTGGAGCTCCTCCGACCTCAACTCCAACTCTATATATTTGCTTTCGGGGAGAAAAAAAATCAGAGATAAGGATTCATCGCGTTTTATGATACAGAGCCGCCGCCAAGCCCTAAAACCTCTCGAGAGGGCTGATCTGGAGTTCGTTCGGGGCTCCGGAGAGGGGAATCTGTCGCCATCGTCATCATCAACCTCCCTCCATCACCAATTTCATGATGCTCACCGCTGTGCGTGAGTAATTCCATCGTAGGCTTGCTGGACGATGATGGGTTTGATGAGATTTATCATGTAATTGAGTGAGTTTTGTTAGGGTTTGATCCCTAGTATCCACTATGTTCTGAGATTGATGTTGCTATGACTTTGCTATGCTTAATGCTTGTCACTAGGGCCCGAGTGCCATGATTTAAGATCTGAACCTATTATGGTTTCATCAATATATGAGAGTTCTTGATCCTATCTTGCAAGTCTATAGTCACCTGCTATGTGTTATGATCTGGCAACCCCGAAGTGACAATAATCGGGACCACTCCCGGTGATGACCGTAGTTTGAGGAGTTCATGTATTCACTATGTGTTAATGCTTTGGTCCGATACTCTATTAAAAGGAGGCCTTAATATCCCTTAGTTTCCATTAGGACCCCGCTGCCACGGGAGGGTAGGACAAAAGATGTCATGCAAGTTATTTTCCATAAGCATGTATGACTATATTCGAAATACATGCCTACATTACATTGACAAATTGGAGCTAGTTCTGTGTCACCCTAGGTTATGGCTGTTACATGATGAACCGCATCTGGCATAATTATCTATCACTGATCCATTGCCTACGAGCTTTTCATATATTGTTCTTTGCTTATTTACTTTTCCGTTGCTATTGCTATCGTCACTACAAAATACCAAAAACATTACTTTTGTTATCATTACCTTTTGCTATCGTTACCACTACTATCATATTACTTTGCTACTAAATATTTTTCTGGAGATATTAAGTTTCCAGGTGTGGTTGAATTGACAACTCAGCTGCTAATACTTGAGAATATTCTTTGGCTCCCCTTGTGTCGAATCAATAAATTTGGGTTGGATACTCTACCCTTGAAAACTGTTGCGATCCCCTATACTTGTGGGTTATCAAGACTATTTTCTTGCGCCGTTGCCGGGGAGCATAGCTCTATTCTTTGAGTCACTTAGGATTTATATCTGCTTATCATTATGAAGAACTTGAGAGATCCAAAAACCAAGATTTATCCCTCAACTACGAGGGGAGGTAAGGAACTGCCATCTAGCTCTGCACTTGATTCACCTTCTGTTTTGAGTAAGCTTGCGACACCTAAACCTGCTTCTTCTATTCGTTCTGATATGTCGCATGTTATTGATGATGCCACTTCTGCTATGCATGATACTTATGATGAAACTACTTCTATGCTTGATACTACTGTGCCACTTGGTGAATTTCTTTATGAACAACTTGCTAGGGTTAGAGAGAATGAAAATATTGAAACTGATAATATTGATGAAAGTGATGATGAAGACTCTTCCCCTAATAAATATGAATCGCCTATTATTCCTGAGGGTTATGTTTTTGAAAAGGAAGCTGCTTTAGCTATTTTAGCTTGCAAAGATAGATACGAGCACAAGAGGTTATTAGCTAAATGGAAGCGGCAATCTCTTAATGCTAGAATGAAACCTGACCCTGCTTTTGCTACTTCACCTATCTGTGTTACTGATAAGGATTATGAATTCTCTGTTGATCCTGATATAATTACTTTGGTTGAATCTGATCCTTTTCATGGCTATGAATCTGAAACTGTTGTGGCACATCTTACTAAATTAAATGATATAGCCACCCTGTTCACTAATGATGAGAAATCTCGCTATCGTTATATCCTTAAAATATTTTCATTCTCATTAAAGGGTGATGCTAAGATATGGTTTAATTCTCTAGATCCTGGTTGTGTGCGTAGTCCCCAGGATATGATTTATTACTTCTCTGCTAAATATTTCCCTGCTCATAAGAAACAAGCTGCTTTAAGGGATATATACAACTTTGTGCAAATTGAAGAAGAGAGTCTCCCACAAGCTTGGGGGAAGCTTCTCAAGTTACTTAATGCTTTGCCTGATCATCCTCTTAAGAAAAATGAAATACTTGATATCTTTTATAATGGACTAACCGATGCTTCCAGAGATTACCAGGATAGTTGTGCTGGTTCTGTTTTCAGGGAAAGAACACCGGATGAAGCTGAAATTCTATTAAATAATATGTTGACAAATGAAAACAATTGGACACTTCCTGAGCCTATTCCTAAACCAACTCCGAAGAAGAGAGGTGTTCTATTTCTCAGTCTTGAAGATATGCAAGAGGCAAAGAAATCTATGAAAGAAAAAGGTATTAAAGCTGAAGATGCTAAGAATTTACCTCCTATTGAAGAAATACATGGTCTTAATTTACCACATGTTGAAGAAACGTATGATGTTAATCCTTCACCTATTGAAGAAACTCATGGTCTTGATAACCCGACACAGGTAGTAAAGGTAAATTCTCTCTATAGATATGATAAAGCTGAAATCCCATTTACTAAGTTTGCTAGCCCATGCTTAGATGAGTTTGATAAATTTATGGTTAAGCAAGAAGACTTTAATGCTTATTTTGGAAGACAATTGAAATACAATTCAAATATGCTTGAACACTTGGGTGATTATATGGCTAATATCAAAGGTGAACTTAAACTTATTAGTAAACATGTTTCTATGGTTACCACTCAAGTAGAACAAGTACTTAAGGCTCAAAATCCTTTGCTCAACGAATTGAATAGTGAGAATAATGATTTTGCTGTTAGAGTGTCTACTAGAACTGGTAGAATGACTCAGGAACCTCTGTATCCTAAAGGCCACCCTAAGAGAATTGAGCAAGATTCTCAGAGAAATAATATAGATGCACCTAGTCCTTCTAAAAGGAAGAAAAATAAAAATGATAGGACTTTGCATGCTTCTAGTGAACCTATTGCTAAAACACCTGAGAATCCAAATGATATTTGTATTTCTGATGCTGAAACACAATCTGGTAATGAACCTAAAACTAGTGATAATGTTAATGATAATATTCATGATGATGCTCAACCTAGTAATGATAATGATATAGAAATTGAACCTGCTGTTGATCTTGATAACCCACAATCAAAGAATCAACTTATGATAAGAAAGACTTTGTTGCTAGGAAACACGGTAAGGAACGGGAGACTTGGGTTCAAAAACCCATGCCTTTTCCTCCCAAACCATCCAAGAAAAAGGATGATGAGGATTTTGAGCACTTTGCTGAAATGATTAGACCTATCTTTTTGCGTATGCGATTAACTAATATGCTTAAAATGAATCCTTATGCTAAGTACATGAAATATATTGTTACTAATAAAATAAAGATACCAGAAGCTAAAATTTCCACCATGCTTGCTTATTATACTTTTAAAGGTGGAATACCTAAGAAACCAGGAGATCCCGGAGTACCAACTATACCATGCTCCATTAAAAGAAACTATGTTAAAACTGCTTTATGTGATCTTGGAGCCGGTGTTAGTGTTATGCCTCTCTCTTTATATCGTAGACTTGATTTGAATAAGTTGACACCTACTGAAATATCTTTGCAAATGGCTGATAAATCAACTGCTATACCTGTCGGTATCTGTGAGGATGTGCCTGTTGTAGTTGCAAACGTTACTATTTTAACAGACTTTGTTATTCTTGATATTCCCAAGGATGATAGTATGTCTATTATTCTTGGAAGACCCTTTTTGAATACTGCAGGGGCTGTTATTGATTGCAACAAAGGCAATGTCACTTTTCATGTTAATGGTAATGAGCATACGGTACACTTTCCGAGGAAACAACCTCAAGTGCATAGTATCAACTCTATTGGAAAAATTCCATCGATTATATTTGGAGGTTTTGAATTTCCTCTTCCTACTGTCAAGAAGAAATATGATATTCTTATTATTGGGGATGTGCGTATCCCCGTTGAGGTAACATAGTGTTATTCAAAATTTCTCCTGTTCCATGTTATTCAGAATGAGTTCGTTAACAAGACTTGATCAACCTTGTTAGTGGATTCCTTTTGATGAGCATGAGATGGATGAAACTAGAAGGCACAACCTTCTGTACCCTCCTTTTACTTTCTGTTATTTATATTAGATAAAATAAAAATAGTATTTTTCTGTCTGTTATCTGAATTATCCGTGCAATATAAAAATACCCCGAAAATAAAAGTTCTCCAAATGCCCTGAAATTTAAATATGATTTTTTCTGGAATATTTGAGAATATCTGGCACTGAGAACACAGCAGGAGGGCCATCCACCTGGCCACGAGGGTGGAGGGCGCGCCCCCTGCCTCGTGGGCCCATGGTGGCCCTCCTCCACTTATTCTTGCACCCACACACTTCTTCTTCCTCCCACAAACACCAATATCCAGCTCAAGCACGAGTTTAAGCTCATTTTGCTGCCATTTTCGATCTCCTTGCTCAAAGCACCTCTCACAAAACTGCTTGGGGGAATTGTTCCTTGGTATGTGACTCCTCCATTGGTCCAATTAGTTTTTGTTCTAGTGCTTTATTCATTGCAAATTTATGATGCCTAGGTGACCATGTTCTTGAGCTTGCATGTTAAATTTATATGGTCCCAAGTAGTTCTAATGCATGATATAGGCTCTAGGCACTTGTAGGAGTTGTTGCTATCAATTTTGTTGAGTTTGGCTCACTTTTATTTGAAGTTACTAAAAATTTCAAAAATTTTTCAGACGAAGAAATATGTTTAGGAAAATGTACCAAGGTGGCTCTTCAAGGAAACAAGAGCCCAGGCTTGCAATGCATGATGCTGATGATGAGCCACCAAGGGGCGCTCCAGTGCGGCCCTGTGAACGGCCTTCAGAGGACTTCATGGATCGAGCGGGGATTAAGGAAGAATTTAACGCATATTTGTGTAACGCTGATCTTGTGAGCTTCGAGGAAGAAAAATGCCATCAGTACCACTATCTCACTAGTTCCTTTGTGAGGAGGTTTGAATTTTCATCTTCACGTAATTCTCAAACCGTCCTGTTTGATCTTTATGAAAATTCTTACACTATAGACTTAGAGGATTTTACCACTGCTTGCAAACTTCCACAATGGGGTAGTGTCAGGGAACCTCGCAAATCTGAATTTAGAGATTTTCTTGCTAGTATAACTGTGGGGGGATCTAGAGATATAACACACGCTACCATAGGGAGCATTCACTTTCCTGCTATACATTATTTTGCTCTCTTCATAGGTAGATGCATTAATGGTAAAGATGAGGCATGTCACATGTGTGTCCCTGACCTCAGTATTCTTAGGAGTGCTGTGTTAGGAGATAAATCTTATAATTTGGGAGCCACTGTTTCACGTAGGTTGCATCTTAATAGATTTAATGGAGATTTCTTTGGTGGAATTTATGCAACCCACTTAGCTGATTTTCTTGGTGTAACCATACATAATGATGATATTGAATTGCCCCATGCTTACCTAGACTTTAATGCTATGGTTCACCACCAGTTTGTCGAGAGGAATGAATCACCTCTCCAGTATCGCTTAATCTTTGACAAACGTCGTGTTGTCCGTATTACTCTCCCTGCTCCTGCCTTCTTTGATTCTCAGGAAAAAGGAAGATATGTTATTACCAGAGAGGAGGCAGATGAGTATGAGAGGAGGGCGGAGGCCGCTCCTCGCCACGCTGCAGCTCAGGAGGCGATAGCCGCTGCATCTCAGTACGACCCCAGCTACAACTATGGATATCCGCCAGGCCAGCCGTGGCCATAGACCAACTTAGGCCAAAAGCCTAAGCTTGGGGGAGTACGTATTTCTCATCGACATTACATTCATGTGCATACACTCATTGCTAGATGTCGGTGCTCATACTTTTTCATTGTAATATCCATGCTAGTTTATTTCCTTTTTATGCTTTCTTCTTGTGTGTTTAATAAACTTTAAGAAAAACAAAAAAAATAGTTGTAGCTTTTAGCTAGTTTTAATTTCCATGCTTGTAGTAGTAATTAAAAAGAAAACCCAAAAATATTTCATGTTCTTCTTTTGCTTGTTGGGAGCTTTCCCGTGTAAATAGTTTATTTCTTTTCTTTGGGGGTCTATAGGAGAAGACCATAATTAAATTGTTGAAGTGGCTCTTATGTGCATTATTGTTGATCTGACAAAAGAGCCCATACTGCCTTGTCTTCTCCTGTTTATTGAATGCTTGCAGATTCCAGCTTAGTCCAATGCACGTGCATTGTTATTATTATTCACATCATTCGGTCGTGCAAGTGAAAGGTAATTATGACAATATATGATGGACTGACTGAGATGAGAAAAGCTGGTATGAACTCGACCTCTCTTGTTTTTGTAAATATGATTAGTTCATCGTTCCTGATTCAGCCTATTATTAATAAACATGTTTGCAATGACAACTAGAGATCATAGTTTCTTGTGCCATGCTTGATTAGCTAGGAGCTTATAATGGTTTACATTGCGTGCCAACATGCTATTAAAATGGTTGTGATGTGGTATGATAGGGTGGTATCCTCCTCTGAATGATTTAAGTGACTTGACTTGGCACATGTTCACGCATGTAGTTGAAACAAAATCAACATAGCCTTCACGATATTTATGTTCATGGTGGATTATATCCTACTCATGCTTGCATTCGGTGTTGATTAATTTTAATGCATGTTCATGACTGTTGTCGCTCTCTAGCTGGTCACTTCCCAGTCTTTTGCTAGCCTTCACCTGTACTAAGCGGGAATAATGCTTGTACATCCAACTCCATAAACCCCAAGGTTATTCCATATGAGTCCACCATACCTACTTATATATGGTATCTACCTATCGTTCCAAGTAAATTTGTATGTGCCAAACTCTAAACCTTCAAATAAATATCCTGTTTTGTATGCTCGAATAGCTCATGTATCAACTAGGGTTGTCCATATCTTCCATGTTAGGTGGGTTAGTCTCAAGAGGAGTGGACTCCGCTCCTCACTCACGAGAAACTGGCTGGTCACCGGGATGCCCAGTCCCATGCTTTATGCAAACTAAATCAAAATAATTGCAAACACTCCCCCTGGGACTCTTGTTAGTTGGAGGCACTTGTTGTTTCAAGCAAGCCATGGATTGATGCTTGTTGGTGGAGGGGGAGTATAAACTTTACCATTTTGTTTGGGAACCGCCTATAATGTGTGTGGCATGGAAGATATCGCCATCTCTTGGTTGTTATGTTGACAATGAAAGTATACCACTCAAAATATTAGTCGCCTCTATTTCAAAACCGAGCTCTGGCACCTCTACAAATCCTTGCTTCCCTCTGCGAAGGTCCTATCTATTTACTTTCATGTTGAGTCATCATCCTCTTATTAAAAAGCACCAGTTGGAGAGCACCACTGTCATTTGCATTCATTACTGTTAGTTTACATTGAGTATGACTTGACTGGATCTCTTCTACCATGAATTACAATGTCTAGTCAGTCCTTGATCTTTAAAGGTGCTCTGCATTTATGTTTGCGATCTCAGAAAGGGCTAGCGAGATACCATCTTGTTATATCATATTATGATTGTTTTGAGAAAGTGTTGTCATCCGAGATTTATTATTATTGCTCGCTAGTTGATTATGCCATTGATATGAGTAAACATGAGACCTAAGCATTATTGTGAATATGGTTAGTTTATAATATTTGCTGAAAACATGAATGCTGGCTTTACATATTTACAAAAAGAAGAGCAAACAGAGTTTGTAAAAGTTTTTCTTTATCACTATCAGTTTATCAACTGAATTGCTTGAGGACAAGCAAAGGTTTAAGCTTGGGGGAGTTGATACGTCTCTATCGTATCTACTTTTCCAAACACTTTTGCCCTTGTTTTGGACTCTAACTTGCATGATTTGAATAGAACTAACCCGGACTGACGTTGTTTTCAGTAGAATTGCCATGGTGTTATTTATGTGCAGAAACAAAAGTTCTCGGAATGACCTGAAACTTCACGGAACGTCTATTTGGCAATAATAAAAAATCCTTGCAAAAGATGAAGACCAGGGGGCCCGCACCCTAGCCACGAGGGTGGGGGCGCGCCTGCCCCCCCCAGGGCGCGCCCCCTACCTCGTGTGCCCCCTGGAGCTCCTCCGACCTCAACTGCAACTCTATATATTTGCTTTCAGGGAGAAAAAAAATCAGAGAGAAGGATTCATCGTGTTTTACGATATGGAGCCGCCGCCAAGCCCTAAAACCTCTCGGGAGGACTGATCTGGAGTCCGTTCGGGGTTTCGGAGACGGGAATCCGTCGCCATCATCATCATCAACCTTCCTCGATCACCAATTTCATGATGCTCACCGCCGTGCGTGATTAATTCCATCGTAGGCTTGCTGGACGGTGATGGGTTGGATGAGATTTATCATGTAATCGAGTTAGTTTTGTTAGGGTTTGATCCCTAGTATCCACTATGTTCTGAGATTGATGTTCCTATGACTTTGCTATGCTTAATGCTTGTCACTAGGGCCCGAGTGCCATGATTTCAGATCTGAACCTATTATGTTTTCATCAATATATGAGAGTTCTTGATCCTATCTTGCAAGTCTATAGTCACCTACTATGTGTTATGATCCGGCAACCCCGAACTGACAATAATCGGGACCACTCCCGGTGATGATCGTAGTTTGAGGAGTTCATGTATTCACTATGTGTTAATGCTTTGGTCCAATACTCTATTAAAAGGAGGCCTTAATATCCCTTAGTTTCCATTAGGACCCCGCTGCCACAAGAGGGTAGGACAAAACATGTCATGCAAGTTATTTTCCATAAGCACGTATGACTATATTCGGAAGACATGCCTACATTACATTGATGAATTGGAGCTAGTTCTGTGTCACCCTAGGTTATGACTGTTACATGATGAACCGCATCCGGCGTAATTCTCTATCACCGATCCATTGCCTATGAGCTTTTCATATATTTTTCTTCGCTTATTTACTTTTCCGTTGCTATTGCTATCATCACTACAAAATACCAAAAACATTACTGTTGTTATCATTAACTTTTGCTATCGTTACCACTACTATCATATTACTTTGCTACTAAATACTTTGCTGCAGATATTAAGTTTCCAGGTGTGGTTGAATTGACAACTCAGCTGCTAATACTTGAGAATATTGTTTGGCTCCGTTGTGTCTAATCAAAAATTTGGGTTGAATACTCTACCCTCGAAAACTGTTGCGATCCCCTATACTTGTGGGTTATCACGCCACCCCCCGCCGTCCGCGGCCGGCGATGCGCTGCCCCGCCCGCCTCGAAACCACTCCTCACCGCCAGTCCACCGCCGCCCCGGCCATTCCTCTAGGGTCCCTGATACGTCTCCAACGTATCTATAATTTTTTATTGTTCCATGCTATTATATTATCCATCTAGGATGTTTTATATGCATTTATATGCTATTTTATATGATTTTTGGGACTAACCTATGAACCTAGAGCCCATTGCCAGTTTCTGTTTTTTCCTTGTTTTTGAGTATCGCAGAAAAGGAAAATCAAACGGAGTCCAATTGACCTGAAAATTCACGGAGATTATTTTTGGACAAGAATAAGCCCACGGAGTATTGGATATGGGCCACAAGAGTCCCGAGGCACCCACGAGGGTGGGGGCGCGCCCAACCCCCTGGGCGCCCCCGCCCTATCTCCTGGCCACCTCGGGGACCCCCCTGACTTGTTCCCGACGCCAACACCACTTATATATACCCAGACTTCTAGAACATAACCTAGATCAGGAGTTCCGCCGCCGCAAGCCTCTGTTGCCACCGAAAACCAAACTAGATCCGTTCTAGCACCCTGCCGGAGGGGGGAATCCCTCTCCGGTGGCCATCTTCATTATCCCGGCGCTCTCCATGACGAGGAGGGAGTAGTTCACCCTCGGGGCTGATGGTACGTACCAGTAGCTATGTGTTTGATCTCTCTCTCTCTCTCGTGTTCTTGAGTCGGCACGATCTTGATGTATCGCGATCTTTGCAATTATAGTTGGATCTTATGATGTTTCTCCCCCTCTACTCTCTTGTAATGGATTTTGAAGTTATCTTATCGGATTGAGTCTTTAAGGATTTGAGAACACTTGATGTATGTCTTGCATGTGCTTATCTATGGTGACAATGGGATATTCACATGATCCACTTGATGTATATTTTGGTGATCAACTTGCGAGTTTCGTGACCTTGTGAACTTATGCATAGGGGTTGGCACACGTTTTCGTCTTGACTCTTCGGTAGAAACTTTGGGTCACTCTTTGAAGTTCTTTGTGTTGTTTGAATAGATGAATCTGAGATTGTGTGATGCATATCGTATAATCATACCCACAGATACTTGAGGTGAAATTGGAGTATCTAGGTGACATTAGGGTTTTGGTTGATTTGTGTCTTAAGGTGTTATTCTAGTATGAACTCTAGGATAGGTTGAATGAAAAGAATAGCTTCGTGTAATTTTACTACGGACTCTTGAATAGATCAATCAGAAAGAATAACTTTAAGGTGGTTTCGTACCCTACAATAATCTCTTCGTTTGTTCTCCGCTATTAGTGACTTTGGAGTGACTCTTTGTTGCATGTTGAGGGATAGTTATATGATCCAATTATGTTATTATTGTTGAGAGAACTTGCACTAGTGAAAGTATGAACCCTAGGCCTTGTTTCCTAGCACTGCAATACCATTTACGCTCACTTTTTACCACTTGTTACCTTGCTGTTTTTATATTTTCAGATTACAAAAACCTATATCTACCATCCATATCGCACTTGTATCACCATCTCTTCTCCAAACTAGTGCACCTATACAATTTACGATTGTATTGGGTGTGTTGGGGACACAAGAGACTCTTTGTTATTTGGTTGCAGGGTTGCTTGAGAGAGACAATCTTCATCCTACACCTCCCATGGATTGACCTTAGGTCATCCACTTGAGGGAAATTTGCTACTGTCCTACAAACCTCTGCACTTGGAGGCCCAACAACGTCTACAAGAAGAAGGTTGTGTAGTAGACATCAAGCTCTTTTCTGGCGCCATTGCCGGGGAGGTTAGCGCCTGAAGGTATATCTTTAGATCTTACAATCGAATATTTTTGTTTCTTGTTTTATCACTAGTTTAGTCTATAAAACAGAACTAAAAATGGAATTGAGGGTTCCTCATATGCTTCATCTTTTTAATATCTTTCGTGAAAATGATGGAAAGGAAAATTGTGCCCAAGTGCTAGAAGAAGAATGCATTAAAATGTTTGGTACTAAATATTTGAATGATGAGCGTGATTGCAATGTTGTTAGTACAAACTCGTTGAATATCCATAGTACTAATGATGATTGCACTAGTCATGATGAAAATGTCTCTTATAAGCATGTCAATTTTTGTGGAGTACATAGGGTTTGCAAGTACACACCAAATAGGGAAAATAGATTGTGCAAGAGGCATAAGTATTTAGAAACTAAATGGTTGCAAGAAAGGCTAGATGTTTGTGCTAAAAATTTAAATTTTCTTAGCCGTCCTTGTGAACTTTGCAATGAACATGGTCATTTAAATATCCAATGCAAATTGTTTCATGATCGAATCGTGTCCAAAAATTGTGATGACTTGATTTCCCTTGCACATCATAATGAACTTAGTTTGCTTGTGGGTTATGAAGAAATGAAACGTTTAACTAAGAATCTTCCAAAGTTTGTCCTTGATAAAGTTCTTGATTTTGATATAGAGTAAATTTATATGTATTGTGCGGTGAATTACATTGAAAATCCTTACATTGCCAATTACATAAAGTCAAAAAACAAATAGAAGATGAAGAGAATACTAATGAAAGGGAAGAGATTTCCCAATATCCTCCTATTCTTTATTATGATGAATCAGGTAACGAGGAGGAGCTTTCTATTCAACCAATCTCATTAATAAGGAGCTCCAAAGAGAGGATTAAACCCACACATGATGTGAAGAAGAAAAAGAAAAGACGGAGAAGCAAAGGTAAAAAAGGTAGCCCTCCCAAATGAAGTTGCTCCTATCACTCGTTATGATGATGATAATTGCTATGCTATTGGTGCTATCCATACTATTCATGACGAGAGTGATTATGCTTATGATATGAAAAGGCCCAAGCTTGGGGATGCTATGTTTGGTGAGAATGACATGTTTGAGAATTTATTTGCTACAATTAATGTTTGTCCCAAGCTTGGGGATGCTATGTTTTATGGAGATGATATGTTTAACCTCCCAAGTTTTGATATGCAAATTTATTATGATGGTAGCATGACTCCTATTTATGATGATTATATTGATGAAAGTGGGTTTGGAAGAGTGTCAACTTTAGGAAGTAATGATCCAACTATTTTGGAGGATGTTGAATCTTATTTTGACAATTATGAAAGTGGATTTGGAGAGGTCATGACTTTATTTAGTAATGATTCCACTATCTTGGAAGAGGTTTCAATTGATTACGATGAGAACAAAGTTGCTACTTATGATGATTATTGTGATGACACTTATGCTATAAAAAGTAGTGATGATTATATTTATAAAACTTTTCATGATTATGATTACCCTCTTTCTGAACATTTCTGTTCTAATGTGGAAACAATTTATAGTATTCGAGTTTCTTATGATACTCCCACTATTCCGATTGAGAAGAATCTTGCTTATGTGGAGAGTAGTAAATTTTCTATGCTTGTAGATCATGAAAATAATGCTTTATGTGATGGTTATATTGTTGAATTCATTCATGATGCTACTGAAAATTATTATGAGGGAGGAATATATGCTTGTAGGAGTTGCAATAATATCAAGTTTCCTCTCTATGTGTTGAAAATCTTGAAGTTATCCTTGTTTTACCTTCCTATGCAAGTTGATTCTTGTTCCCATAAGTTGTTTGCTTAGAAAATACCTATGCAGAGGAAGTGGGTT
This sequence comes from Triticum dicoccoides, assembly GCF_002162155.2. NCBI lineage: Eukaryota > Viridiplantae > Streptophyta > Magnoliopsida > Poales > Poaceae > Triticum > Triticum dicoccoides. Next base: position 528,987,005 of record NC_041390.1, on the reverse strand, counting down.
AGGCTTAAATGTGATAGTTATATTCTTCATGATGCTCTCTTTATGTTTCAATTCTTATCTTTTATGTGAGCATCATTGAAATCATCATGCCTAGCTAGGGGCGTTAAACGATAGCGCTTGTTGGGAGGCAACCCAATTTTATTTTTGATTCTTGCTTTTTGTTCATGTTTAGTAATAAATAAATAATCTATCCTCTGTTATGATTGTGTTTTTTATGTTTTAATTAGTGTTTGTGCCAAGTAAAGCCTTTAGGATCTTCTTGGGTGATTGTTATTTGATCTTGCTGTAAAAAACAGAAAGTATGCGCTCACGGAAATAATTTTCATTTTTACCAGAGAGCGATAAAATACCAATTCCAACTGCAGTAGATTAATAAACAAATTGCCTAGGACTTCCTAATTTCTCAGGATTTTTGGACATACAGAAGTATTCGAATGATACAGATTACTACAGACTGTTCTATTTTTGACAGATTCTGTTTTCTATGTCTTGTTTGCTTATTTTGATGAATCTATGAGTAGTATCGGAGGGTATGAACCATAGAGAAGTTGGAATGCAGTAGATATTAGACCAATATGAATTTATAATGAGTTCACAACAGTACCAAAGTGGTGATTTATTTTCTTATACTAACGGAGCTTACGAGTTTTCTGTTGAGTTTTGTGTTGTGAAGTTTTCAAGTTTTGGGTAAAGATTTGATGGACTATGGAATAAGGAGTGGCAAGAGCCTAAGATTTGGGATGCCCAAGGCACCCCAAGGTAATATTCAAGGACAACCAAGAGCCTAAGCTTGGGGATGCCCCGGATGACATCCCCTCTTTCGTCTTCATTCATCGGTAACTTTACTTGGAGCTACATTTTTATTCACCACACGATATGTGTTTTGCTTGGAGCATCATTTTATTTTATTTTGTCTTGCTTGCTGTTTGAATAATATCCCATGATCTTAAATTCTTAAATGTTAGAGAGTTTTCACATAGTTACATAAGTATTCAACTACTCATTGATCTTCACTTATATCTTTCGGAGTAGTTTGTCGTTTGCTCTAGTGCTTCACTTATATCTTTTTAGAGCACGGCTGTGGTTTTATTTTGAAGAAATAGATGAACTCTCATTCTTCACTTATATTATTTTGAGAGTCTTTAGAACAGAATGGTAATTTGCTTTGGTTATGAATTTAGTCCTAATATGATAGGCATCCAAGTTGGGTATAATAAAAACTTTAATATAGAGTGCATTGAATACTATGAGAAGTTTGATACTTGATGATTGTTTTGAGATATGAAGATGGTAATATTAGAGTCGTGCTAGTTGAGTAATTGTGGAATTGAGAAATACTGTGTTGAGGTTTGCAAGTCCCGTAGCATGCACGTATATGGTAAACTTTGTGTGACAAATTTGAAGCATGAGGTGTTCATTGATTGCTTTCCTTATGAGTGGTGGTCGGGGACGAGTGATGGTATTTTCCTACCAATCTATCCCCCTAGGAGCATGCGCGTAATGCTTGGTTTTTGATGACTTGTAGATTTTTGCAATAAGTATGTGAGTTCTCTATGACTAATGTTGAGTCCATGGATTATACACACTCTCACCTTCCCATCATTGCTAGCCTCTTCGGTACCGTGCATTGCCCTTTCTCACCTTGAGAGTTGGTGCAAACTTCGCTGGTGCATCCAACCCCCATGATATGACACGCTCTATCACACATAAACCTCCTTATATCTTCCTCAAAACAGCCACCATACCTACCCATTATGGCATTTCCATAGCCATTCCAAGATATATTGCCATGCAACTTTCCACCGTTATTTTTATTATGACATGCTTCATCATTATCATATTGCCTTGCATGATCATGTAGTTGACATCGTATTTGTGGCAAAGCCACCATGCATAATTTCATACATGTCACTCTTGATTCATTCCCCATCCCGGTACACCGCCGGAGGCATTCGTATAGAGTCATACTTTGTTCTAGTATCGAGTTGTAATCTTTGAGTTGTAAATAAATAGAAGTGTGATGATCATCATTAATAGAGCATTGTCCCAAAAAGAAAAAAAGAGAAAGGACAAGAAAAAGAAAGGCCAAATAAAAAATAAAAGGGGCAATGCTACTATCCTTTTTTCCACACTTGTGATTCAAAGTGGCACCATGATCTTCATGATAGAGAGTCTCTTATATTGTCACTTTCTTATACTAGTGGGATTTTTTCATTATAGAACTTGGATTGTATATTCCAACAATGAGCTTCCTCAAATGCCATAGGTCTTCGTGAGCAAGCAAGTTGGATGCACACCCACTTAGTTTCTTTTGTTGAGCTTTCATACATTTATAGCTCTAGTGCATCTGTTGCATGGCAATCCCTACTCCTTGCATTGACATCAATTGATGGGCATCTCCATAGACCGTTGATTAGCTGCATCAATGTGAGATTTTCTTCTTTTTTGTCTTCTCCACACAACCCCCATCATTATATTCTATTCCACCCAAAGTGTTATGTCCATGGCTCATGCTCATGTATTGCGTGAAAGTTGAAAAAAGTTTGAGATTACTAAAGTATGAAACAATTGCTTGGCTTGTCACCGGGGTTGTGCATGATGAGAGCATTTTTGTGTGACGAAAATGAAGCATAGCCAAACTATATGATTTTTTAGGGATAAGCTTTCTTTGGCCATGTTATTTTGAGAAGACATAATTGCTTGGTTAGTATGCTTGAAGTATTATTATTTTTATGTCAATATTAAACTTTTGTCTTGAATATTATGGATCTGAATATTCATGCCACAACAAAGAAAATTACATTGATAAATATGTTAGGTAGCATTCCACATCAAATATTCTGTTTTTATCATTTACCTACTCGAGGACGAGCAGGAATTTAGCTTGGGGATGCTTGATATGTCCCCAACGTATCTATAAATTTTGATTGTTCCATGCTATTATATTATCCATCTAGGATGTTTTATATGCATTTATATGCTATTTTAAATGATTTTTGTGACTAACCTATTAACCTAGAGCCCAGTGTCAGGTTCTGTTTTTTCCTTGTTTTTGAGTATCACAGAAAAGGAAAATCAAACGGAGTCCAATTGACCTGAAAATTCACGAAGATTATTTTTGGACCAGAAGAAGCCCACGGAGTATCGGAGATGGGCCAGAAGAGTCCCGAGGCACCCACGAGGGTGGGGGCGCACCCTAGCCCCCTAGGCGCGCTCCCCAATCTCGTGGCCGCCTCGGGGACCACCCTGACTTGTTCCCAACGCCAACACTTCTTATATATACCCAAACTTCCAGAACATAACCTAGATCAGGAGTTCCGCCGCCGCAAGCCTCTTTAGCCACCGAAAACCAATCTAGACCCGTTCCGGCACCCTGCCGGAGGGGGGAATCCCTCTCGGTGGCCATCTTCATCATCCCGACGCTCTCCATGACGAGGGGTGGTAGTTCACCCTCGGGGCTGATGGTATGTACCAGTACCTATGTGTTTCTCCCCCTCTACTCTCTTGTAAAGGATTGAGTTTTCCCTTTGAAGTTATCTTATCGGTTTGAGTCTTTAAGGATTTGAGAACACTTGATGTATGTCTTGCATGTGCTTATCTGTGGTGACAATGGGAGTGATCAACTTGCGAGTTCCATGACCTTGTGAACTTATGCATAGGGGTTGGCACACGTTTTCGTCTTGACTCTCCAGTAGAAACTTTGGGGCACTCTTTGAAGTCCTTTGTGTTGGTTGAATAGATGAATATGAGATTATGTGATGCATATTGTATAATCATACTCACGGATACTTGAGGTGACATTGGAGTATCTAGGTGACATTAGGGTTTTAGTTTATTTGTGTCTTAAGGTGTTATTCTAGTACGAACTCTGGATAGATTGAACGGAAAGAATAGCTTCGTGTTATTTTACTACGGACTCTTGAATAGATTGACCAGAAAGAATAATTTTAAGGTGGTTTCGTACCCTATAATAATCTCTTCGTTTGTTCTCCGCTATTAGTGACTTTGGAGTGACTCTTTGTTGCATGTTGAGCGATAGTTATATGATCCAATTATGTTATTATTGTTGAGAGAACTTGCACTAGTGAAATTATGAATCCTAGGCCTTGTTTCCTAGCACTGCAATACCGTTTACGCTTACTTTTACCACTTGTTACCTTGCTGTTTTTATATTTTCAGATTACAAAAACCTATATCTACCATCCATATTGCACTTGTATCACCATCTCTTCGCCGAACTAGTGCACCTATACAATTTACCATTGTATTGGGTGTGTTGGGGACACAAGAGACTCCTTGTTATTTGGTTGCAGGGTTGCTTGAGAGAAACCATCTTCATCCTATGCCTCCCACGGATTGATAAACCTTAGGTCATCCACTTGAGGAAAATTTGCTACTGTCCTACAAACCTCTGCACTTGGAGGCCCAACAACATCTACAAGAATAAGGTTGTGTAGTAGACATCACCCCCCGGTGCCGCGCTATTTCTCCGCTGATCCCCACGCCACCACCCCGCCACCGCCGGCGACCACCACCGGCGACCACCATCCCCACCCTGAACCCTAAGATAGATAGTGGGGTACCTCTCCGGCAAGCTCCCCTCCCCGCTACGACTGGTTCTTCCATAACTCCAGTGAGCCCCCCTGTAACACCCCGGATGTAACTTTCCCAATTTGTACTCCAACTCTTGCTGTTTCCGGCGTTAAGTTATTTTATTTTCTCGGGTTCGGGTTTTTGTCTCCGTGTGTTGTTATCGTTGTCATGCATCTCATATCATGTCATCATGTGCATTTCATTTGCATACGTGTTCGTCTCATGCATTCGAGCTTTTCCCCGTTGTCCGTTTTGCATTCCGGCGCTTCGTTCTCCTCCGGTGGTCATTTCTACCTTTCTTTCATTTGTGGGGATTAAACATTTCTGGATTGGACCAAGATTTGCCATGCAGCCTTGGTTTACTACCGGTAGACCGCCTGTCAAGTTTCGTATCATTTGGACTTCGTTTGATACTCCAATGGTTAACCGAGGGACCGAAAAGGCCTCGTGTGTGTTGCAGCCCAACACCCCTTCAATTTGGCCCAAAACCCACCTAAGACTTCTCCATCATCTAGAGCATTCGATCACGATCGTGTGGCCGCAAACCGCACCTCATTTGGACTCTCCTAGCTCCCTCTATGCCTATATATACACCCCTCCTGAAAATCCGGATGCCCCTCGTCTGAAACCCTAGTCTATTTCGTCCTCCGCGCCGCCGGACGAAATCCAGACGGCTGGACGTGTCCGCCCGCCCCGCCGCACCAGTCAGACGCCGCCACCTGTCCCGGGGACCGCTTCGCCACCTCCCCACCGACGTGGGCCCGCCAGGCCCACCGCCGGCCCTCCTGGCCCGAAGGCGCCCC